>NC_026001.2:97286693-97421693 GCF_000442705.2 Elaeis guineensis
TTCTCATGGTTAAGAAATAAACTAGGGGGTTTTGCCTAAGTGCTTCTTTTAGCAAAGTTACTTATCTAATTTCTTTCTTTTTTTTTCCAAGAAATAGGGTGGTAATGCCACCACCTTGATTCAAATCGAGGACGTTTCCCAGTTTTCTGTTCATTTGTTTATTGGTGTACGTTAGGCTCTTGAGGTAATAAAGCTCATTTTAAATACTCTCCATGATTTGACATATCTGCAGCATATCCCCCGGATAAATTCATTCATTCCAACATTGGGCGATGCCAGTCTAGATCACCAACGTCTCCTCCAAAGGTAACTTTCCTCCAACGCAACTTATCAATGGGATAATAAATATATTTCTTCTAAATGATGATTATAGTGCATAATCTTACATGTTTAACTTGCTTTCGATGTTCTGCCTGCTAGCATATTCTGAAATTTCTATTTTTATTTTCCATTCCAAGGGCTTCGGCATGTTGCATGCATAATTTATTGCAATTCTACTTCATTTGTTATATTAGTGGTTCAACACTTGTCTGTTAAAGTCTTAAACTGAGTATGTGGTGAGATATCTGAGATTGCTGGGAGAGGTTTGGTAGTAGGACTGCTTACACCCTCATAAGATTCATAAAAGAACGAGATCTTGATCAAGAGGTTTACGATTTGCTCACTGGTCTTCTTATGAATACATTACTCTTTTTTCCCTCGATATTGCTCCAGTTTGGCTTCTTTCGCTAGTCCACATTTTCTTTTGAAAATCCATTTAGCCCTATATATTACAACATGTGTATGTTTCAAGGGAAAAAGAAGATCCAACTTTGTTTTCCATCCTAGTGTATAAATCCAGCATGCAGTACTAGCATTTCATTTTTGGAAGGCAACATAAAATTCATTTTTGTGTTGCATAGGCTCTGATATTAAGGAATTTTCTGAAGTCATAGTAGATGCTTAAGATGCTGCGGATAATTTTAATACTTCATGATGGAATTATATTGTAATTCTCTCCATTGATCTTTTCCCTCCTTTGACTTGTCATACTTAGCAATTGTGTAATATCATTCTCTGCTAGGCTAAATGCTTATGGCTTATATGAAGTGAAGGTTTCGGGGGATGGCAATTGTCAGGTTTGTATATTATTTTGCTTCTTACATGGTTGGCATGTGATGTACTTATTTTGAAAGCCATGAAGCTGAAGCATCTGATCTATTGGAGTGGTACTTGATTTCTCCCTCTTGCAGTTCCGTGCACTTTCAGACCAGATGTACAGATCACCAGAGCATCACAAACATGTACGAAAAGAGATAGTAAAGCAGGTATTCCAAATTTTTTCCACTCCTGTCTTCTCTTCATATTTGGCTTCATGCACAAGGTAACCGTGGAAACATATATAGTCCAGTAAAGGCATCTCTTCATACCCATACTGACTTTATACTGCTCTCTTTTTTTGTTTCTGCTACATGCAATGATTTATTTTATGCCAAAGCAAAAAGGTGATGTGCATTAAATACATGTTTATAAAGATCAAAACGCCTTACCCTTTGTTTTTGGGTTGATATACAAGAGGCTGTTTGGTCATTGGTTTCTGCATCTGGTTTAAAATGCTTGTGACTGTTATTTGTTTTTAATGTATATTTTTGGTGAGGATCTCCTGATAGTAAGGAAATGGAGACATTTTTACTGTATTTAGGGCCTGAAAAAAATGGCTAGTGTGGATTTTCTTACATTATAGATGTTTCCTTGTCCAGCTGAAAGAGTGCCGTTCTTTATATGAAGGTTATGTTCCCATGAAATACAAGCACTACTACAAGAAAATGGCCAAGTAGGATGCTTTTCCCAAGTCAGCTTTTGATTTTTCCCTTGATCATTTTGCTGAATCAAATATATCTGTTCTGTTGGTATTACCTTGTGTTTTGTGCTCTTTAACTATTATTTTCACCATGCTGCAATGATGTTTATGGTATTACATTGTCACATTCTTCAGATCTGGTGAATGGGGAGACCATGTTACACTACAAGCAGCAGCTGATAAGGTCTGATATTTTTCTGCTTTGCTTCTAAACTATTTTGTGACTCCTACAGAGGCTTGAAGACACCTTAAAAGTTTATCTTTCATGTTGCCTCTTTTTATCTTGTTTTTGTGGACAGTTATTCTTTAAAATATTTTTGTCATTCAAAACTTAGGGCTACATAATTTCAAAATATCTGTGCTTTTTGAGATGGCCGTACCTTCAAGGTCGGTCATATTATTTAGGGCTTAATCATGTAATTAACTACTCATGAGATGAGACTACCAGTGGACTTACTGCTGTTGAATAAATGACAGTTACTTTTGTAGTAATTTGTTTTTTTATGTTCCTTTTAACATTTTTTATAAGGGTATATTGAGGAGTTTTCCTTGCATTTTGCTAGACAGGACTTCCGTTGATGTTTCACTTGACTTGACCAATAGATTAAATTATTACATTTTCATCAGCACATGCATGACGCAAGATCTCTTTTTCATGTGGTTGAAATATCAAGTTATACTTAGTATTGTCAATCTTGTAAAAATAGACAACTATGCTGATGTGACGCTAATATTAGTTCTATTAGAAGACATCATGCAAGCAATGGCTGTGTCGAGAAAAATTGTTATAAACTCATGCAGGCTAAATTAATGTGAAAGCAAGAAGAATAAACATTAGCAGTAACTGTAAGGAAAAGCAAGAGCACACAATCAGCAATCCTATTGCTTGTACTCGCAATTCAAATTGAATATCTTAGAATACACATAGGTGCATGTGCAGCATGTTTAAGCATGTGCAACATCAACTTGCATGTAGATACATCTTGGGTCCTGGTTCTGAGAATGTAGCTTTTCTCCTGTAAGATATGAACGTTTAATTTAGGTCTCATAAATAAAAAATAATTTACTGATGATGTTTTAGTACTTGAGTTGTCATTCAAGCTTCTTTTTTATCCCTTGTGCGTTAGAGCAATTCTAATGCTCAATTTTTAGCTCCATATTTCAGGACTTTGGAGTTGATAAACTGAATGTTCTAGTAACCATGTTGCAATTGCTACTTCTAGCATTTGTGTTTTGACATAAACAACAATAAGTGTCTCTAATATTGCTTGTTTATATGCAGTTTGCAGCAAAGATATGTCTTCTAACTTCATTTAGAGAGACCTGTTTTGTTGAGATTGTTCCACGACATCAAGCTCCTCAAAGAGGTAATTTTATAAGCTTAACAATGGCCACCTAATCGCTAAATGTATAGTTAAATAAATTAAGAGCTACCAAAATCCAAAACCAGTCTGTGAATAGTGTTGGACTTTTAACCAATGATATCAAATCTTCTGATCCTTCTAACTTATGGTATTGTGGAAATGGGAGTAAACCTATTTGAATAATTAAGATTACACGTGTGGCTCATGTTCTTTGGTGAAATACTCTGGAGCCTCAAATGAAATGATTGCATTATTCACCAGATACTCGATCCAAGTACTAAGAGATACATTTCTGATTGATAAGCAGACTCTGCCAATCTTTGATAGTGCTGATAAGGCAATTCCTATGAAACACAAGGGTACTCGATAAGCTCTCAAGAAATTGGAGTTATCAGCGTTAGGTTTTGATCCTCATTAGTATACAATATGGCAAACTTAGGACAACCCTAGTTTGGATCCCTAGTGTCTCCTCATTGTTGGCGAAACAGTCAATTTGACATGATATTAGAAAATGTACGTTACTTTATAAAGAAGATATATACATAACTTGATAAAGAATATTACTATGGTTCTTGATTACTTTGTAAGCTGTATCTCAAATTACTGCTCTCAAAGCATCACTTCTTTATCTTATGCAGAGCTATGGCTGAGCTTCTGGTCTGAAGTACACTACAATTCGATTTATGAACTTCAAGGTCAGTTGCTTAATGATTATATAAAACTGTTTTATACTTGAATTGTTTTAGGATGCTGGTTAGACTTGTTTGAGGACATTGGCTAGACTTTGGTTTGTTATAACTTACTTCCCTTCCTCTGACATACTTTTCTTCTTTCCTGATTTACCAGTTGATGATTGCTTTGTCTTGTTTCACAGATCTTCAAGTTCGGTACAAGCGTAGAAAGAAATACTGGTTATTTTAGAGGGTTGTGTAAAGCTTTAAAGAGATATAGAGGTCAATCCTCTTGTGCATATGTATGTGCTGATTTTGAGTATTTATTGGTTTACTTTGATTATGGTTCTTGAATTGTTCTGTATTATTTGTTACAATAGATATTGACTTTGTCAATCCCATTCTTTATATTCTTTAAATCTTTTGGTTCATTTGCTGCATTTTAGTTAGCACAAATGCTTTCAACTGTACCAAGCTTGAAGCAGTATCCGTATTTCATATGTCGACGTATGGGACTGAATCTGGAACCAAGTAGGTTTTATTATGTTCAGTTAAAAGCCCTGACTAGCTTGATTATTGGCTTCTCGAAGACGTTAACATGCAAAAACCATAAAATATACTTCCATGGACTTCTACGAAACCAGAACCCATCATCCCTTCATTTAATGGGTTGTAGCCTGCTGGTGGGGTGAGTTTGGTATTGTCTTGTGCTATCCATGGGGGGCTGTAATTCAATATTTAGATGTTAAATTTCATCTAGTGGATGGCAAGATAAATCTTAACTTCCATGAATCTATTTATTATGGATACTTTATTGATGTTATGCCTTGATTTTCTATTAGCTTGTTTTCATAGGCTTTTTTTTTTTTTTCTTAAACCCCCATTTCTCTTTACCGTCTTGGAATAATGCAAGAATTGAAATTGTTACTATCTTGGAATAGCTTCTGTCATTTCCAACCTCTTAGGCGTGGGGGGACATGATTTGAGCTTCATGGTATACAAGAGAAACCGAATCTTGTAAGCAAGAACTGCGATTGGTATCTGGCCTGAGCAAAGAAATTTCAAAGAACACTGGTAACTGAAGGGAAAAACATGGATCATTACTCATTAGCATGGATATGTAGGGATTTTCCCAAGATCATTTGTAGAAGATTAGAACACAAATTTATTGATGCATATTTGTATTCGTCGTTGATTTCTAAACTCGGATGCAGAATCTCATGGTATTTATAGAAAGTGAAGAGGGGATCTAGCCAAATCTATAATAAACTCTAACAGATTTTTTCATCACGGGCTCAAATTAGATTCAGGTCTGCATTGTGCCATCTAACATAAGATCCGCATAGCCCAAAATATAAGGATCACTAACAACATTGGACTTACATGCATATCTATCAATTTGAATCATATAATCAATCCATTTTTAATAAAATAAAATAAAATAAATAAATAATTAATAGCAGTCCATAATTAGAAAAAATTTCGCATTTTTTCACTTAGACAACATTAATTATGATTTATTTTAAAATTTTAAAAATATTTTATTTTTAAAAATGACTCTCGGGCTGAACAACAGAAAACATAGTACGTGGTTACGATTTTTGAAAAATATATAATTCATGGATGGTACCTTAAAATTGACTTGGTCTAATAGTATCAATCATATTGAATCATGAGTCATTGCATCCTTTATTAGATATATCTATGGTTATGAATATCATTAACACTATCACCGTGAGTCTTGGTGTAGTAGTGTAGTAAGAAAATAACATCCAAAAATGATCCTAATACATGCTATTTTTATTATCGATTCTCCAATTCTCTTCAACATTCTTGGATACAAAATAAGCAAGAGAAATTTTAATAGCTTCAACAACAAACCATTCTATTTCACATACTCAACATGGTGTCAATGACAAGACAGCACAACATATTTGAGACTCGACACCTGATCTCAGGTTTCATATAACAGGTACATAAACAAGAGATATCTTCAAATATACTAAAACAAATATATACATATAACTGAAAGAATTAACATAAATATATCATTAATTTATCATATCAATAATGTATATTAATATTCATCATAAGTATGCAAGATGAAAAGGTCCATAACAATAAAATATCAATAAATCAAAATACAAAGTCACTCCCACTAATCAAGTATGTCAAAAAAATTCAATATGTCTATATTTTCAACAAGTCTTGTAAAGCATATGGACCTTAAAGTCTTGGTTAGAGGATTAGCCAATATGGACTCTATATCTATGTACTCAACAGTTATGTACCCTTTCTTCACAAGATCTCTTACTATCAGGTACTTCAGCTCCAAATATTTAGATCCATTAAAAAATTTATTATTCTTTGTAAAGAACACAACAGCTCTATTATCACAATAGATTATCAGTGGTCTAGTAGTAGAATGAATAATTCGAAGTCCTGCAATAAGATTTCTCAGCCAACAAGATTTTAGGGCACCCAGCAAGATCTAAATCTAAATAGCCCACCAAATCTAGGTTAACAGATCTTCTATACACAAGCATGTAATTTTTGATTTTCTATAAGTATCTCATCACTTTCTTTGCAGCAACCTAATATTGGAAGCCTGAGTTTGACAGATACCTACTAAGAACTCCAACTTATGAAGGTAATATCAAGTCTGATACAAATCTGAACATACATCAGACTCTCTATAGCACTGGCATAGGGCACATTTTTCATCTAATCTTTCTCATGCTCATTTCTGGGGCATTGATCTTTACTCAACTTGTCACCTTTAGCAACAGGCGTATCACATGATTTGTAATTATGCATATTAAATCTTTCAAGAATTCTATTAATGTATGCCTTCTATCACAAATTCAATAGATGATGTGATTTGTTCCTATAAATTTTAATACCTAGGATAAAGGTTGCTTCTCCAAGATCTTTCATATCAAAAGTCCTAAATAATATTTATTTGGTCTCACTAAGCAAACCAAAATCACTACTAGCAAGCAAGATATCATCTACATATAAAATAAGAAAGATAAACTTGCTCCCACTGATTTTGAGATAGATGCATTGATCAACCTTATTTTCCTCAAAGCTAAGAAAAGTTATCATCTCATCAAATTTCAAATACCATTGTCGAGATGCTTATTTTAAGCTATAGATGGACTTCTTTAATTTGCAAACTAAATACTCTCTCATACTTTCCTGAAAACCCTCAGACTATTTTATATATACTTCCTCATTGAGATTACTATTCAGGAAA
Source organism: Elaeis guineensis (assembly GCF_000442705.2). Taxonomy (NCBI): domain Eukaryota; kingdom Viridiplantae; phylum Streptophyta; class Magnoliopsida; order Arecales; family Arecaceae; genus Elaeis; species Elaeis guineensis. Next base: position 97,293,828 of record NC_026001.2, read on the forward strand.
GTAGTTTTAACGTTCATTTGATGAAGATCCAAATCATAATGAGCCAATAAAGCCATGATAATTCTGAAAGAATTTTTTGAGGATACTGGAGAGAAAATTTCAGTGCAGTTAATTCTCTCTCTGAATACAGCTTTTAGCAACTAATCTACTCTTGAAATGCTCAATTCTTCTCTTGGAATCTTTCTTAGTCTTGTACATCCATTTGCACCTAATAGATTTACAATTCTCAAAAAGCTCAAAAAGCTCCCACACTTCATTATCAGCCATAGACTGCATTTCCTCTTTTATAGCACCTTTCCATAAATCAAATTGAAGATAGCTCACAGCATCATGATATATTACTGGATCAACCACATATCCAATGTTATAGTCACTTTCCCCAAGGTAGACAAAAAAATATTAGGAATAGCAGGCCTTCTCTGTCTGACAAATCTTCTTAATGGCACCTCCTTAACAGATTGAACTGATCAAAGATTCTCAATATGAGCAGAAGGATCAGGAGTCTGAACATCTACTCTATCAATGGATGCAGAAACTACATTCTCATATGATATGGATATAGGAATGGAGACAATCTCAATTTGACTACTATCAATATCAACAGTCTGAAAAGATTCAACATCAATCACATCAAGTTCTAGAAATTTAGCAGTCAGTGACTCTACAATTTTATTATCTCTCCCAGGATCATAGAACCTATATCCTTTAACATGTTCTGGATACCCAATAAAACAACAACAACGGGTTCTAGGGTCAGTTTTTTTCTTTGTTGGGTTATTTATTCTTACTTCTGCAAGACAACCTTAAACCCGGAGATGGTTAAGCTAGGCTTTTTACCAGTCCAAAGTTCGAAAGGTATTTTAGGCATAGATTTATTGAGAACTCTATTAAAAATATATAAAATAGTTTTAAGAGCCTCACTCCACAGATATTCTGGCAAGTTAGACCTATTCATTATGTTCTTCATCATATCTTTAAAGGTGTGATTACGTCTCTTGACCACACCATTTTGCTCAAGGCTACCAGGCATGGTATATTAGGTAACAATCCCATAATTCTATAAGTCTTTGACAAACGGACCCATATATTATCTCACCACATCATATTTGTCATAGTACTCACCCCCACGGTCAGATCTCATAATCTTGATAATCTTTCCTAATTATTTTTCAACTTCTATTTTGAAGATTTTAAATTTTTCAAGAGTATCTGATTTTTTTTTAATTAAATAAAGATAACCATATCAAAAAAAATTATTAATAAATGTAATGAATATTTATTACCACAGATCGTAAAGGAATAAGATCCACTAATATTAGTGTGAATTATTTTTAAAAGGCTTGAACTATGAATTGTCCCTTTTTTTTAGTCTTAGTCAGTTTAACCCTAATACAATCAATACAAATCTCTATGGCTCCAAAATCTAAGACGGATAGAATGCCATCCTTTATCAATCTATCAATTCTTTCCTTAGATATATGTCCTAAGCCCTTGTGCCACAATATAGAGGATCTATCTTTGATCTTAGAACACTTTGCAACTATATTTTCAACATTTAAAGAAGCATAAAGATTATCACAAGCTAAATATAATTTATATAATCTATTATTCAAAATACCATAACCAACAATCTAAGAGTTAAACATCAAATTAACTTTTCCATCATGAAAATCAAAACCAAATCCATGCCTATCTAAATAGGAAACATAAATCAAATTTCTTCTAAAAAGAAGTACATAAAATGTGTTCTCCAAGAAAAATCAGATTCTAAAGTCAACTTAACAACTTCTATATATTCTACTTCGACTTTAAGATCATTTTCTACTTCCAATTTAGCTTCCTTCAGACTTGGTTTCCACTTGCTCATGAACCCTTGTAAAGAAATTGCACCATGAGTTGTGGCACCACTATCAATCCATCACAAATCAACAGGAACATTGACTATGTTTGACTTATAACAAACAAAAACTAGGGGCTTACCTTCCTTCTTTTCTTTTTTTTTTTTCTATTCAAGACTTGAATTTATGGCATTGACTCCTTATATGGCCTTTTTTCTTACAGTGAAAACATTTGACATTTTTTTTAATGACAGCTTTGAGACATCCTACAAAATGATTTTGACTAGAGTTGTTACCATATCCTTTAATACCCTGAGACTATCTATGAGCAGTAGGTTTACGTCTTTTATAATTCACAGAACCCTTGCTAGAATGGGATATGGATTGGAAGAAAAGAAGGACACTCTCACTCTTTTCTTTTTTAAGCTTTTCTTTCTTAGCAATACATTTGGTGATCAAGTCATTAATACTCCGGATTTCATCTAGAGTGTTATAGGCAATTTTGATCTGAGAGAATTCAACAAATAAGGAATTCAAAGCATGAGGCACAAGAAAAGAATCAGGCAAATCAATTTTGAGACCCTTAAGTTTGGTTGAGAGATGAACCATTTTCAGAATATATTTCTTGACACCCTAAATATTATCATATCTCATGGTTGTCAGTTCTTTCATTAGGCATCCAAACTCAACATTTTCAGACACAAGGTATCTCCGTCCTATAGCATCAAACAGTTCTTTAGCATTATTGATCTATGGTAGACCACTCAGTAGATGCTCAGAAATAGATCTTTTAATAGCAATCAAACTAAGCTTATTAGACTTTTTTTTATTTGATAAAATAATCCTTTTATTCAGTTATACTCTGATCATTGAGATCATCAGAATTCTTCTCACTCAATGTCAGGTCAACGTCAGCAATCCTTAAAGCAAATCCATGTCTTGCTTCCACCTTTTATAATTTGGCCTAGTCAAGATCTCAACGATAATATTATTATTGTTCACACCAAATGAGCCTGTATAATCAAATAGCAGGAATGCAAAATATTAGTCAATGGGCATGTACATAAATAACATAAGCCATAAACAAGAGTCCAAATACAATATCATAATTTTTTTTTTGGACAGAATGTGCAATATGTGTTCTGCATATGAAGCCACAAGAAGAAATATCCTATCATTTAGAAATCTATCCTCTTTGGATAGACGGACTCTGAAAGCTAGAGTACCCTCATGACACAATGCTCCATGTAGTTCCTAGTTAAAACACATAATAATCCTCTTTAGGCAAGTGATTGTATGCCATAACTAGAAAATATTCCTCTCATGATGAAAAAAATCCCATGGACTAACATAAATAAACCACTTTGATGATAAATATTCATGCCAACCCATAAAATTATCTATAGAAGAAAATAAATACCTAAATAAATATAATTCGATATACTTTAATCACATATATGTCCATAAATGATCAAGTCCAGAATAGAATACTTAACAACATGCATCTCACCGATCATGTTATAGTATAATATTGCATTCCAAAGCCACGATAACAAATTTGTACAGCTCAAATAAATAATTTAAGTTTTAACTTATTTAATCTCTCAAAGAAAAATTAAAAGTATATAAAATATACATGCAACTAGAGAAAATACATGCTATCAGAGGGTCAATCACATGCTACAATAATTTTTTAAGCTATTATGTCTCAAAAAATATTTTAGAAAATGATATATTACATCACATAATTAAAAAATATCAAAAAATTAATTTTTTGAGGACTTTTCAAGGATTAAATTGAAGTTTTGAAGGATTATTATGTAATAATAAACTTTAACAAGGGCTAAACTATAACACAGGATCTTTATACAATAAATTACATCTAAGGACTAAAGTATAATTTGTCCAAATTGAAAATAAATATTATAATCTATAGGGACTAAAATGCAAAATTTGCATAAAACTGAATAGCAAATCGGATTTGGATCTCGGGTTGAAACCTGAAACCCGTTAAGGGTTTTCTCCTCCTTCCTCACGATTTGGCGGCGGAGAAGAGGGCCAACACCGGTGCCCCTCTTGCCCAAATACCTCACCAGCGGTTACCAGGGCTTTCAATTGGCTGCTCGATGCTTCTTCTGGCCAGACGCCATCAGTTCATCGATGATCAGGAGAGGAAAACCGTCGGTAAAACAAGATCCGATGGCTTCTTCTTTTTTCTTTATTTTTTTTATGTTTGAAAATATATGGAAGGAAGGGATAGGTCTGGCATTCGGCACATCACCTGTCGGGGTAGCCGCCGCATGCCTTTGGATGGTGCTATCGGTCAGATGGCTATATGCGGCAATGGCATGGGTGGAGGAGAAAGCCATGGCGGTAGGAACCATTGCCCTCCTTTTTTTTTGATCAGATCTTTGGATATCCAGACGAGGGTCTCTGGCCCCTTCACCGCCAGCTAGTCCTGGTCGTTGGCGGACCGCTAGGATTGCCACCGGAACATGTTCTCACCGGAAATAGGTCCAACCGACGAGTTGGAAAGGAGAAGAGGGCACGACCATGGGAATCCATCCCTTTTCTTTCTCCCTTTTATCTTTTTATTTTATTTTATTTTTTGTATGAATTCAAAAAAAAGTGTTTTGATTCTGACCTTCTACAAAATTTTTTGCTCTGATATTAATTATAAGGTTTTTCTCGTGACCATATGCAGAAGTTTAGAACACATATTTATAGATGCGTATCTGTATTTGCTATTGATTTTCAAATCTTGATGCTCAGATAAACATTGAAGGCCAAATCTTTCTCTCCAACTTCCTTTCAACATGCGGCTATTCGATGGGATAAGTCTGAGAACTAATCTCATGGTATTTATAAGAAATGAAGAAGGAACCTAGCCAAATCTAAAACAAACTCTAACAGACTCTTCTATCATGGGTTTAAGTTAGGTTCAAACCTATACTGTGCCGCTCAAACCATACCATCCAATATAAGGTCCGCATAGCCTAAAACACAGAGATCACTAACAACATTGGACTTACATATATATCCATCAATTTGGATCATATAATCAGTCTATTTTTGATAAAATAAAAATAAAATAAATAAATAATTAATGGTAGTCTATAATTAAAAAAATTCTCATGAGATATTCTATCAAATATTTTATCTCTGTGACTCATCTCAGGTTTAAGAGGGTGGCATCTACTCAAATATTTTCTTTTGTAAGCGGCAAAAATGACTCACATAGGAGGTTTATACCTTGTGGACTAGCTTGCAGCAGCAATATATACATGCAACATGGTTGGAGAAAATGATAATTCTAATATTTGATGGCCATCCAGATTGGAAAGGGTTTGGATCCAATGGCAAATGAGATGTGCAAGATAATATCCAACAGCTTCCCTGCATCGCTCCATCCCTTGATGTAAGTCACAAGATTGATGTGGTACTTACGTGTATTGGGTATTATGGACTACCCCTTATCTCTCTTTTTTTTTTTTTGACTAAAAAAAAGGGAGAGTTGGAGAGGGACGGCGCCCGATGCATCTAGCTTCTCTGGGCATGATGATTCGGAGCTGAGTTTGGATGAATAGATGACCTCCTCCCCACCATATGGACAAACCAACAGGTGAGTACGCCATCTCAGTACCACTGAAGGCCAACAGATCATATATCATTTTTAGACGCCGTATCCGAGCCGTCAGGATATGTTCCATTCGACAGTCATTCGTATCCTGACATTTAATTATAGGATATGTTTCATTCGATAGTCATTTGCGCCCTGGCATTTAATCATAATTCAGTATATGCCGTGATTCGAATTCGGATCACATTGTTGGAAACAAAGGCCTGTTCCGCTGGGATGCCATCTCAGTGGTAGAGTGCCCCTTATCTGCTATTGATGAAAGGTATTATGGTTTGGGTTGTATTTTTTACGTGAAAGAGTAATTTTTTTTCTTGTGATGTCAACCATTGGATTGCACAATATCTACTTCAAAACATATACATATAGATAAAAGGCACAGATTGGATTGCTTTGAGATCTGTACAAAATGTGATCTAATGGTTGATGTCACAAAAAGTGATCAATCATTCTTTCGCACGAAAGATACAGTGGAACTCAAGATATTATTGGGTGTTCCGCATCTGCCATTGGGGAAGGAATCATGATAGCAATATATTGGAAATCAAATTGTTTCCATCTGGATAAAGCATTGGACCACAGAGATCTCGGGTAGGATCAACAGAAATTTGTGGAAAAATTTTGGTGCAGGATTTACTTTCAGGTGCAAAGGTGGTCTTGCATGAAAAATATCACGTGCTATCCCTTCTTTCCCTATTCCTATTTGTATGGCTATGATCTCCTATTGTTTCGGGTTTTTCGTCTAGTGCTGGTGTAATTTGGTTCCTTATGACCAGGACATAGCCAGTTGTGAGAACTGAGATGTCATCTTGTGAGATCTGGCGATTAGGTATAACTGATTTCAGATCATGGACCTCAGATTTCAACCTAAGAGATGCCTATGTGAGCTGTCTCTATCCCCTCTGTCAGATTTCAGGATTTGAGTGGGGTCAAACAACAGCTGAGGGAAGTTTTTCAAGGTCAAACAATTGTTAGAAACTGCGATGGTTGTGATTAAGTTCAGATGGTCACTAGTATATGGTTGGTTGTAGTCGAAGTTAAAAAGAGGTAACAGGGGTCCCAAGGAACCTGAAGAAATTTTGAGCATGCGACTGTTTTATCTGTTGTAATATATCGTTATTATTCTTGTTAGCTGATTGAATTATTTGACAAGGGATGCTATGTTGAACAGTGATAGCTCAATGGTGGTGATGATCGTTCATGATCATTCTGTTTGCATATATGGTGCAATGATGATAGATGAGCTCAATAGTAAGTTGATGCTATGCCCTTCCACTCCTATCAACAGTCGAGTTCATTTAGGCAGTTTTAGATCTCTAATCTCTATTCACTCATGGCGATGACAGTATGTTGATAGGACTGAAAAATAACTCCACTGCCATTAGGAGACTTCTTTGGGGGATGCATATGATTAAATATGGGATCAATTGACCCCACAAAAAGATAAAAAAAAAAATTAGGCATGTATATATACCAGTGAAAAAAGTCAAAACTGATTCCATTAATTTTATAAATTGAATCCACATTTTATGTAAAATTTTGAGAAAGTAAAGAATAAAAAGAACCACATCAAAAGAATAATTATGACCTACATTCTCTTTTTAATGACTCATATGTCCTATCTCTCTCTCTTCTTCTCTCACACTACTTTGATCTATCTTTTTTTTTATTAATTATTTTTTTATTTATCTTTTATACCCTACTCAATCCCCATCCATCTATCTTTTATATTTAAACTCCATATCAATTTATTTTTTATATTTTATAAGGACTATATCAAAAAATAAAAAAATTAATTATGATTTACATTCTCTCTCTTTAATGACTCACATACCTATCTCTCTCTCCCTCTCGCACACTACTTTGACCTATCTTTCTCTTTCTCATTCTTTCTCTTTCTTTATTCATTATTTCTCTATTTATCTTTTAACGCTCCAATCGAACCTCATGGTCCCCATGTCCACGCCTTACATTTAAATCTCACATCAATTCATTTTTAATATCTTAATTAATCCAAATATAATAGAAAGTCATATGTTCTTTTTGTTTCTCTTTTCAATCTGAATTAGGTATATTTCTTTTAGCTTCTTTTTTTTGTAATGCTCTTTTAGTTTTTTGCTTTATCTTCTCCATTTTCTCACTCATATTAAATATATATAATTAGAATAATTTTTGATTAGTCATTATAATTTTAACATTTAATAACATCTAAAATTTTACTATGATATTTTTTTATAATATTTTATTATGAAAGATATTTAAGATAGTATATAATATCATATTTTAATAAATTTTATTATTTTTTAGATAAAATAATATTTTATTATTATTTTTTGCTTCTTTCTTCCCTACGGCTCCTATGCTTCTTTTATTATATTGATCTTACAAAGTAAAATTTCTGGATCCACCACTCATTAGGATGTATTGGAAGATTTGCTTGCTATTTTATCAATATGAGGTGTGGCACCATATGGAAGGCTATATTGGTTTATTTGCTTGTTGCTGAAATAATATCCATAAGTTTGGTGATATCTTCAGACGGATTGAGGGGATGGTAGCGGATATTGCAGAGCTCTAGAGGAGAGAAGATTGGGAGGGGGGCCTTCAAGAGCCTAATATGAGGGGAGCTTTGACACAAGCTTTCCATCCACCATTCTCTGTTAAGACAGTAAGAGGCGATATGGAGGTAGAAGTCCAGGATGTAGTAGATCAGAGAGGACGATCGGAACATCAGATTCTTTTATCGATTGATGATGATTCGAAAGTCTACCAATCGCATCAAACATCTGAGAGAGAATATTGGTAGAGTGATGGATAATAGTACTGAGATTAGAGAATAGATTCTGTAATTTTTTAGATCATGCTGGACCACCCCCTTGGGAGGAGATTCCCCCTCTAGGGGTCCCAGCTCCATCTGCTGCATCTCGGAGGAGAAGAATGGAGGCCCAGACCCACTCGATGTCTGCTGAGGAGGTGCGAGGGGCCCTTTGATCTCTCAAGGAGGACAAGGCTTTGAGGTCTGACGGCTTTCCTCCTCTCCTTTTTCGACAGTACTGGCATATTGTCCGTAGTGAGGTGATTGAGGTAGTCCAGTTGGTCTTTGAGTCCAAAGACATCCCACAGGAGTGGAAGAAGATATTCATCACCCTCATCCTGAAAGGACCTGATGCACCAGCCCCGAGTAGGGCTGAAATTGGGTCGGGTTGGGTCAGGCCATCCCCGGCCCGAGCCCGGTCCAAAATAATTTTCAATCTTCGGGCTGGGCTTAGACCCATTTTTTTTAAGAAAATACCGGCCCGAGCCTAATTAGGCCAACCCGATGCCTCACTTTTCCTTCATTGAGCTCCACCCGCTGCTCGTGTTGGTTCCAGCTCCATCCACAATCGTGGGGCCCTCCACATCTGCAAGTCCCTCTCTGATGACCATCGCCGCGCTGACCCCCTCTTTCGTGCTGAGATTGAGCTGCATCAGAGAGGAGAGAGGGGAGGGAGACAGAGATCTGGTCTTAGATTTGGTTGTTGGGTGGGAGAGGTAGTTGATGTCGATCGGAAGGAGACCGATTCGACCCGAGAGGCGGTTGCCGATGAGATCGAGGATGTAGAGAAGGGGAAGAGAGATGATGCAAGGGGGGATGGGGCTAGAGATCTACTTCCAATCGACGAGGACGAGGGTGGTGAGGCGATCGAGGCGGTAAATCTTAAAAAAGATGCGGTCGGACATGATGCCATCGAAGCGGCCGGCGTGGGTGAGGATGGGTCCTCAGACTCATCTGAAGGGTGATGTCGGCGACACGACCGATAGTGGGGTCACAGCTAATGCCATACTAGTTAGGGTGTGGATGAACGTGAACGGTGACCGTCTGACCGATGACCTTGGATTTGGAGTTGGGTGGCCAACCGACGATGGAGGCGGTCGCGAAGAGAAATCCCAAAACTCCTCTTGGGCATTGGTGATGGGGAAGACCAAAAGTCGAAGATAGGAAGAAGAGGAGTTTAGGTTTTTAATCACCCTTTTATTCGGATGGAGGAATGAAATCGGAGATTTATCACGCTCTTGAGGATCTAGCTTGATCGGGCCAACTCAGATGCTAATTGATTCGGACCAATATAAATGACTGAACTTATTTAGGATGGGGCTTAATCGGACTGACATTCGGGCTCGGGTAGGGCTCTGATCGGACCAAAGATAGGTCCAAGCTCGATCTAAAAGAAGAATGGGCTCTATATTTAGGTCGAAGTTTGGCCTAAATTATTTCAAATAGAGCCAAAAGTCCGACCTGAAGTTGGTCCGGCCCTAGCCCCAAGTCACTTTAGGCTGATCAACCTTTACAACACTCTTTATAAATTGTGTACAAGGGTTCTGGTTGGGCATATGAAGTCGGTTGTTCCTCGTCTGATCAGTCTGGAGTAGGGTGCTTTTGTTAGTAGCTGTTGTATCACCGATAATGTCTTACTCATCTAGAAGTTTATGCATGATCTGCGATGTGCGCCCATTCGTCGGAGTTTAATGATGATCAAGCTAAATATAGAGCAAGCCTATGATTGGATGAGCTTGTATTTCCTCCGTCGAATGCTTCTTGCTTTTGGCTTCTAGGATAAATGGATCGATTGAGTCATGGACTATGTGGAGACCCCGAGCTTTGCCATCTTGATCAATGACGTCTTGATGGACTTCTTTCATTCGGCAGGCGATCTTCACTAAGGATGCCCCCTCTCTCCTTATCTTTTTATTTTATGTGCTGATGTTTTCTCCCATACTTTTCGGGCAATAGTTTAGGGGGTGGAGCTGGAGCTCTACTAGCCATCTCCTGGGAGTCAGCTGCTCTCTCACTTTCTTTTTGTAGATGACTGCTTGCTTATTGGTTGAACCTTGATTTGAAATGTGAGGTGCTTTGCGACCATTGTTGAGGCCTGTTGCTGGGCCTCTGGCTAGCTCATGAATATGCAAAGTCCACTGTCACCTTCAACCCCAAGATAAGGATCCAGATGAAGTAGATGATGCAGGACAGAGTGGTGATCCTCGAGCAGACTGGGATCCTGTCCTACATGAGGGTCTCTATCACATGATGGAGACTTCAGAGGGTCAATTGCAAGCACATGAAGTAGCAGATACAAGATCGTTTCGATGACTGGTAAGTCAATGCTCTCTCCATGATGGGCAAGACTATCTTTGTTAGATCGGTCCTGAGTTTCATTCCAATTTATCTCTTGACGAATATTGTGGTGTTGTGTTCTTCTCTCAGTGGTTTGGAGCAGCGGTTCCAAAATTTTCTGTAGGATGCTGTTGTGGTTGTAGGCTCCATTTTCTTTTCTAAGAGGTGGTTTCCATTGCATCTGTGTGTGTGTGTGTGTTTTTTTTTTTTTTTTTCCTTCCCTCCCCTCAAATTTCTGCATCAGTTCCTCAGCAACACTTGAGGTGAGTAGCCATGCTAAGGACTTAGATAAGTTATTTGGTTCTTGGTACATGGTACCTACTACAGGATCTAGGTACTAATAGACAGGCCACACCGCAATTTCCGCCTATAACCAGGTTACAAATCATTTAAGATAAAATAGGCCAGCAAAATTTTCGTGGATAACCAAGTTAAAAAAGCTCGAGTAACAAAATTTTTGGTATTGTCATGAGCTTCACGTTACTCTTCTAGAAAAACAATTACGAGGTGGCGTCCTTTTCGAACATGATGGCAGACAAACATTATCATTATCCAATGCAGGCGTCTCTCATTCTAAGCTCATCCATTTCACCTACTAATGTTCATTTTTGCAGCTCCATACTCCTTCGCCCCTCTATTCTCATCATATATAATATATAACTAATATATAGCAGGAGGAGGTAGAGGGGGAACGGAAGAGTTATCCTTCACATTGATGATGATAATAGATTTATTAGAGAAATTATTAGTTAAAATTATTTTATCACATACATTTTGGATCATCTAATAAGTATCGTCATATTATCCGATGATTCAAAATTTCAAAACTTCTCATTTGATTGAAAAATATAAATAAAAATAAAGTATATAGTTAATCATGACTAATCATTTGTAATTTAACTTTTGTTGGATTTTTTTGTTAATCTTACTGAATATTTCATTGAAAATCCAAAATCTATATTGTAGAATCGTTCTAACCAATAATTTCTCGATTTGGTATATGATCTTGTGAAGCTCTCCGTCTAAAATAAATACAACAGAGTCAAAGGCCAATGTATCACTTAACAGGAGAGCTAAAAAAGAAAAAAATAAAAGATCATATATGTTGGCAGTGTAGGTCATGTTTTTCATATAAAAAAGGATGGTTGTTTTTTTTTTTTTATGGTATGAATTATTGAATCACATTTTGTATGGTTTTCAAAATGTAATATTTTTTTAATAATTTGTGCTGATGGATAGAGGAAAAAGATTAGAAAACTTTGATAATTATACAATTGTGATTCCTCGATGGACGTGGTGAGAGAAGATCAAATCATTCTTTCGCATCAAGGGTACAACTCGCGCCCTATTTTGGGCTTCAAGTCCAATTGACTCCCCGAGTTCCAACCTCCACCATGTAACTAGAATGCTAATTATAAAATTAAATTTTTTTTACTAAATTAAGCAGAGTGAACCCTTGAGAGGAACGGTCTTGCCCCTTTCTAGCTTTCCGGGCCTAAACAGTAGCGTAACGTGGGCACATGTGCTGCTCCCGGACCAGGCATGTGCCGCTTTAATCAGCAGGCATGCGCCTGCTTGCCGTCTGATCTCCCATGTTTCCTGTGGCCCACCCCGAGCTCAAATTGCTCTGGTGGTGGTCCAGTCCCCGGCCCCGCTCACGATTGTGCTCCTTCTCCGGCATGGGCCTTCACGTGCCGCGGTCCTCTTTCCGTAACCGTTGATGCGAGATCACGTACGAGCGATAAAGTTGTTATTCTGCTATCATCACCTCCGGTGTCACACTTTTGACACCGCAGAACAGAGAGGACCTCTTCTAGCTGGAAATGAAACGTGGATTATAAAATCTCAGCTTGAGATTATGTTACTCCTCCATTGCTATGTCTTCTTGATCTGCCCGATGATATAGGCAATCTTAGATTATGAATTGATTCATTCCAATTCTCATATAGCGCACTATGCCAGTTTGTTTAAGCATTTGCGGACTCCCCATAAAACCAAGGCATTAGAATTCATAAACCATAGCCACCATTAGGGGTGCATATAATTTGAATTAAGCCAAACTTTTGGGGTGTTGACTTGGCTTATTGGTATCAACTGTCAAGGTGGTGTTCACTTCAAGGTACGTTAGAGCGTGCCGTAGCTACATATTTTGGTTAACCCATTAGCCTACACTAACTTTTGTATGCTGAGTATTCTGAGACTCAGGTCTTTTACTGGCTGAGCCTAAAAATGCAATTTGTGTTGAGCTTATCTTCGTTTTTTTTTTTTTTTTTTCTTAACGAGTTTCGTGAGCTTGAATGAGCCAGAGCTCTTCATGAACAACCCGATTACTCTGGAGTCTTTAAACCGATGGGTAGGAATGAACATCCGAGGGTGGACGGAGGTAAGTCCATTCAGGGGTGGTATTTGTACCTCGGGGTTTAGTTAAAGAGAGATCCACGTGGTTGGAACGGCGTTAGTGCTACTTCGCTTCGAAGTTTTATTCATGAAAGAGATCAGTGGCAAGCCGTCTGCTCTCACTGACCGCCACCAACTTCAGTCAGTGTGTCTTGGACTAGATGTCAGAAAGAAACAGCAGCATCCGTTCTTTCCTTGCTTCAATATCTTACCCCTTCTTTTCCAAACTCGCCCAATCCACTTCAAACAGATCAATGCCCCGCGGAAACACAGAAATAATTAATGGCTAGCTCTTAGCTAGCAAGCACATTCATTTAACATAGCTGTAGCATAACATTATATTCATATTATATTCTGTTACAGAATAATTATATATAATGCAATGATGCCTCTCGTGCCTTATTAAATCCCTGACAGCAGTCTCCGTTCCTCCATTCCATAGCCCCACCCCTTCCTCATCTCCACCCCTCAGCCACCGTAGGAGAGATGGTTGCTTGTTCCGTTTCTCCGGTGCTATGGCTCTGCTTGCTGGGCCTCGTCTTTGACGGCGCCATGGCTGCAGCACCCAGGAAACCCATAGATGTGCCGTTCCAGAGGAACTATGTGCCCACATGGGCTTACGATCACATCAAGTACATCAATGGTGGCAATGAGGTCCAGCTCTCTTTGGACAAATATACAGGTAACACTAGACAACAAGAGCAGCCCAGATCTAAGTTCTAAGACAATGAGTTTTTAGTCATTCACTATTTTCTTTCTTGCATATATAAATTCAGGCACTGGGTTCCAGTCAAAGGGCTCTTACTTGTTCGGCCACTTCAGCATGCAGATAAAATTGGTTCCTGGTGATTCTGCCGGAACGGTGACTGCATTCTATGTAAGTGGTATTCGTTTTCGAGTAGAGCCATTTTAACTCGAGCAGTTTAATTCCTTCATTTATTGATGTCATGTAACATCGTCCTCTGTTTATGATGCATCCTATATATGGTGGTCTTTGTGTTCAGTTGTCATCTCAGAACTCAGAGCATGACGAGATAGACTTCGAGTTCCTGGGCAACAGGACCAACCAGCCCTATATTGTGCAGACCAATGTCTTCACCGGGGGGAAGGGAGACAGGGAGCAGAGGATCTACCTCTGGTTTGACCCGACCAAAGATTACCATTCCTACTCCGTTCTTTGGAACATGTACCAGATTGTGTAAGTTTCTCCTATCATCTCCTGGGACTTTTTCTTTCCCGGACGATTCTTGTGTCACCTCATCTTCCCGTTTTTTAGGAACCTGAGCTACTTCCATTCCCCTTCGTAATGCGACTCAGAAAAGATAAGCACGGGTCCAATGCGCCTCTGAACCAAAATTAGCCAACTGCCAATCCTCTAACCAGTGCCGCCGTGAGGAGGAAAGCTGAACAGCATCCGCTAAGAACTATGAAGTATTCCGTGGAATCGCATAAAAAATCAATGGGCCATTTGATTAATGGAGACTAGGTTCCGGGCAACATAACGTACGTAACGTGACAGGCCTGGTTAGAATGAAATCAAATCGATCCATCCTAATAATTAAACCTTGCCATCGATCAATACGCATGAGCATTCGTTACGGTGGAAGTTTTTCATTTGAGTGATGGCTTCTGATCGATCATGAGCCCCGTAGAATGAATGAAGTTTTCATTCATTTCATTCGATCTAACAATAGTAGTTTGTCCAGTTTCTTTGTAGATGACGTCCCCATCCGAGTGTTCAAGAACTGCAAGGACCTGGGGGTGAGGTTCCCCTTCGACCAGCCCATGAAGATCTACTCCAGCCTGTGGAACGCCGACGACTGGGCGACGAGGGGCGGCCTCGAGAAGACCGACTGGTCCAAGGCCCCTTTCATCGCCTCCTACCGCAGCTTCCACGTCGACGGCTGCGAGGCGTCGGTGGAGGCCAAGTTCTGCGCCACCCAGGGACGGCGGTGGTGGGACCAGAAGGAGTTCCAGGACCTCGACAGCCTGCAGTACAGGAGACTCGACTGGGTCCGCCACCAGTACACCATCTACAACTACTGCACCGACCGGTCCCGCTACCCGGTCATGCCACCTGAGTGCGGTAGGGATAGAGATGTGTGATTCGTTCCCATCCCTTTTACCATCTCCTGAGACCTCCTGGTTCCGCACCCACACCCTCTCTTTTGATCCTCTAATCGTCACCGCTGGTACGCATACAACCTGTACTGGTATTGTATTGTATTGGTGGTCAAGATATACGACATATATGATGCCTCTACTTTTCCATGAATGTCCGTTTTCTGTATCTATTAATATACAATAAGGGGAAGGGTTCCTTCCTCCAACTACATCAAAAAAAAAAAAAAAAAAGAAAAAAAAAGAGAGTTTATGTCTGTTTTCTGATTGTAGGAAACGTAAGGTAATGGATATGGACTGTCTCTCTCTCTCTCTCTCTCTCGGCACTGCTTTCTGCGCTGGAAGAAAAAAGAGTTTCAAGACTCACATCTTGGAAATGCAAGCTTCCTTAATTATGTATCGTAGGTAGGATCCCTCTAATTCAAATTGCCAAGATGGGTCATCAACAGGATCGATCAAATGAGACGTGGCTCTTTTGTGTAAATGGAAAGAGTCAGCCAATTGATTCCACCATCCGGTAGACTGGGAATTTGTTTACTGCAATCAAAAGATGGGGTTTGAGGAGAAAAAATCTGAAGAACTTAAGTCTCCCTTTGCTTGCAAATGGGATTGGAAGTTAATTAAAAGCTCCGAAGCACCCTCATCAAAACAGATTTAGAATGCTTACCGTATCAAATTAAAGAAACTTCGACGGGTGTTAAATGATCCTTGGTTGATGTCTCTCCCATTTAAAAGGATATTAGCAAGACTGACTGCCTTCTAGAATTGCACCTTCTTCAAGCTTGCAGTAGCTAAAATATTTGCTTCTGGAAAGATACCTGGATTAGTTCTTTGCCTCTATCATCGCTTTTTGAAAATTTATACTCTAGAAATTTAAAGAAAAATGCTTCTATTGCATCGTACTTGAAATGGCAAATATTGAGATCCAATATCAACTTGCTAGGTAAGCTTTTTATATATGAATCCAAACAATCAGAGCTCTTGCAAGATTTGTCATGCATAATCAAACCTTCAAGAATTGCAGATATATATATATATATATATATATCTTGGTACAAAGCAAGCATTCCTACCAACATGGTCCATTTTGCGAAGCAATTTGGAAGGCAGATATTCTGGAGAAAGCAAAAGCTTGCCTTTGACTAGCATTGAAAAATAATCTACACACAAATGAAATACTGACTAAAATGGGATGAGGGGTTTCTACTAGACGCCCGTTGTATGGCGGTACTTTTGAAACATCTACGTATTTGTCCTTTAAATGCCCCTTCGTTAAAAGCATTGAGCTATCACTGAACTTGTATCTTAAGCTGAAAAGCTGGCATCCACATCTGCGAGATATTGGGGCCTCTTGGAGATGCAAGAAAATTTGTGCATCATGGAAAAGAAACATTGCTCTATGCGGGTAAATTTGGTTTGAGAGGAATCAAATTACAATTTTCTAAAGAAGAAATCTACGAGATGCAGTCCTCAATAAGATCCTCCACACCTTCCATCTATCCGGAAATCTACAACTAGGAAAAAAAAATGGAAAAGGAAAAAGGCGGATAGCCATAGGAATCTTTTGAAGGATCCAGCTCCCTTGATGCACGACTCCACGCTGAAAATTGTTGGAATTTCTCCCCCCGGTGTTTGTAAATATATACCTCTTGCTCTAATTGATGAGTATATCACTTCTTCCATTACTACCTCATTAAAAGAAAGGAAAAAAAAAAAAATCTCCCAATGCCCACTGTGGGGGCGAATTGTATCACCATTGCCACATTGTGGGACAGCTTCCAACTTCTTAGCGTCTGGAGATTATATGCAAGATGAGGAGAAAAACTGATCCATCGCTTAATTTCGGATTCATATCATGCTCAACATGCGCCAGTTGCAATTCCACAAATTCCTATTGATCTGAGGCCACTAGCCGTGATGAGCTAAGCTAAGGCCGGCCTAAAGATGAGGCTCCACCACCATCTCGTAATTTTATTCGTTTATTTCCAGACGAAATTAATATGCTTAGATATTTAGATTACCAACTCGTCTATCCCATCTATTTAGACTTCATTACCCGTTCATCTGTGCGTCAAATGCTCAGCACCCTCACTTCTTTCATAGAAACAAGGAGTGCAACCATCAAAAAGGTATCCCCTTTTTCTGCGGTTATCACTCAATTAAATTAAACTCGACTCTTCCCCGCAACATTTCATGTGCCTTGGAATAACATAACCAAAAGCTGCTGCTAGTAGGAAGTTGATGCCATGTGGCTCCACCCCATAAGCTTTTATACAGACAGGCACGCAAGCTTTTTGGTTGGTTTTCCTACAAAATACGAGGAGATTAAAAAAAGATATAATCATAAATTAAAAGGAGGCAGAAGTCCAGTGGGAAGTGCTGACCACGGTGGAACACGGCTTCAATGTGGAATCACGAGCAATGGAGATGCCAGAGACCGGTTGAGTGATTGAAGAAGAACAGGGCTCGGCACGTGGGAATGGTCGGTGTTCTTTTCAAAGATCCTGTTACCAAAATCCATGGCTCAAAAATGATGCTCATTGTTATCATAATAAAGCGATATATTTTCGAAATGGGTGCGGTGCAGCTCCACTACAAAGTGAAAATAGAGTCTCCAATTCGCACAGTTTGCCATACGTGTCATGGACACCATATAAAATTATTTTCTTGTGACTAATACCTAACACAGCCCAGTAAACTTTAATCATCAGGCCCATTTTTCTCTCAGTAATCCACGATGCCGAGAGTAGATCACGTTGTTGGAAAAAAATATAATTTGTTTTGAAGCACGCTATGGATGACACTATTTTTAGTTTAAAAATTTGCCCTATCTGGTCCTAAATAATTGACGATGGACCACTCTCAAGATAAAATAAACTGCTTCATGATCAATTTGAAATGTACTCGAGTAAGATGAATTAAGGACGAATACAACTAATCTAAGCCCTAATGTAAAAAGAAGCAACGCAAACTAAAGTTCTAAAATGGGGTATGAAAATAGTAGTGATCTCTCACAATCATCTTACTCATATTTGTGTCACTTAGGTTAATTAAAATTTTCGACCAGTAAAAAAATAAGTTATTAGAAATTATTAATTATAAAATTCCAACCCATCTGCCTTGCTAAAAACCCCACGATAGCCAAATTTTCTCTTATGATGATGGGAGAAAGTGTGAGTAAAACCATGGGTTTTGTTCAATTTTTATTTGTTGGAAATTTTGTTTCATCAACACACTACTCATTATGAGAGCTCAAATCTTTTGAGATGAAGTTTCTTCGGCTTTATCTTTATTTGTGCTGCTGTATAAAATGAACTCATGTTCAACCGCAATGTGTAGGTTGAGAAAGGATTGATGCTTTTTTGGAATTTTTTTATGCTTATATTATGTAGAGAGCTTGATAAACAAAAGAAATTAACCAGGATAATGGTATATCATGGGAAATAGGATTCCAAATACATACTATCATAAGACTTTGTTCATTTTCTTTCCCCTTCTAGTGATTTATAATATTATATATATAATCTTTTTTATCTTTAATAGTTGCATGTTTTTAACGCTCTCTGCTTCAGCAAGGAAAATATAAGTAGAGCGCATACATTCTTAAAAAAAAAGGGATGTAATTATTAAGTTTAATATAAGGTACTATAGCTTTAAGTGGATCATATAATGATCAGGATCACAATCAATGATGCATCTACTAATTTAAATCTTGAAGGACGCCGTCCTTAATACCATACCCTGGGTCAGTGCAAAGTAAGATGATCAGAAATGGAGGTTGGTATACTGGGATCATGTCATCAAGGCCCACACCAAAATAATTCATCCAGCTCAGAGCCTGTTTGCGGTGTGCCGAGTAAACGGCAGAAATAGAAACAAGCAATTTGGACCAATAACCAGCACGGTGACCTGGACGAATGGTCCCTCCACACACCTAAAGATGATCTTCTTGCATGCATGAGTTGCGTATAAACTGAGGTGAACAATTGGGAGTATCCCAAAAGTCATTTTATTCCTTAATTGAAGTGGGCTCTACAACTTGGGAGGCTGGGACAAGGGATGCATGTGGGTCAGGTTAATTGGTTGACTTAAGCCTCGATAAATTAATGTAAAAAATCAATGGAGCTACAATGGAAGATGCTTGGCAAAGATAAAACTTAAAAACAACAACCTAATAATACAAATTACATGCAACAAATAACATAAATGCAAAAATACAGAATCTAAAGTGATAGATTAGAGGAAAAAGAATTACAGATAACACTAGATTATTCAAATATTTAATACAAGCATAATAAAACGTTTGATCAAAACTATCCATTCAAAGTAGAAAGGAAAGTGTTGAAGCAACGCGCACCGGATAGGATCGTTCTGGGCTTGTGATCTAATATCTAATTTCTTTGTGACAATTCACCAAACACATTGCAGGCATAAATAAACAAAGACAAAGAGACAAGATTTACGTGGTTCGGCACAACAGGCCTACATCCACGGGGAGGAGGAGCAATCCACTATAATCCGTCCCGAAAAATAGGTACAATATAAGGTATAAAATACCTTTTTCCGAATCCCACAAGAAGGCAACAATATATCGAATAGAAGGCAACCAAGATCCAAACGGATCAACCAATCTCAGCCTCGACAATAGATCAAAATAATAAACAATACCTGATGAAGATACCTTCCTCAAACCTCGGCAAAATATCAAGACGATACCTCCTTACCAGCCGTAGCAGCACAAAGTATCTGTGAAACCGAGAAGAAGAAGACAGGTAGATCACCACCCGACGGCCAACAGAAAGAAGCCAGAAAACACCTGCACACAAGGCACAGCCGAGAGATCGGCCAGAGAACAGGCCAGCACCGAAGAACAAGCAAGAGAGATCGGCCAGAGAACAGAGCACGCGCACACGAGAAGACACAGGCCAGAGAACAGATCCCGCGCACAAGGCACAGGTGAGAGGTCGACTCACAGGTGAGAGGTCGACTCAAGAACAAAGCCTGCGGACACGAGAAAGCAAAGAAAAAACCTCCCGCAAGTAGCCCTAGAATTTCTCCGCGCGCTCTTGCCTCTCTACACCGAGAAAAGGATGCCAGGGACCTCTTTATAATGGAAGAAAACCTTCTAAGAAAAAGAGTTTCAATCGGTGTAGAATTCCTTGATATCACGGGAAACGGAAAAGGAAATCAGATTTGGAGCCAAATATAACAATCCTCCTCCTTGCGACAAATATTGTACCTTTATAAAAAAATTTATAGCCTCCTCCTCACCACAAGCCCCGCAGGGCATTACCAAATATTGATTCCAATCAAGTTTAGGAAATTCCTGAACTTAATTGCAGGGATTGGTTTAGTGAACATGTCAGCTGGATTATGGACAGTGTATATTTTCTGAAGTCTAACATCACCTTTCTCTACTAGGTCTCTGATGAAGTGATATCTGACATCTACATGTTTTGTTCGTTCATGATACATCTGGTCTCTGGCAAGGTGCAAAGCACTCTGACTGTCACAATGAATGTCTAAACAATCCTGTTTGAGACCCAAATCCTGTACTAACCCTTTTAACCAAATAGCTTCCTTTGCTGCCTCTGTCAATGCCATATATTCTGCTTCAGTGGTAGATAAAGCAACTGTAGACTGCAAAGTAGCCTTCCAACTGACTGCACATCCAGAAAGAGTAAACACATATCCTGTCAAAGATCTTCTCCTGTCCAAGTCACAAGCATAATCTGAATCACAAAATCCTGTAACTGTGCAATTACTCTGTGTAGAAAATATCAATCCCAATTTAGAAGTGCCTTTCAGATATCTAAGTATCCATTTCACGGCTGACCAGTGAGCCTTTCCAGGTTTATCCATATATCTGCTCACTACACTTACTGCCTGTGAAATATCAGGTCGAGTGTAGACCATCGCGTACATGATGCTGCCAACTGCGCTCGCACATGGCACTCTAGACATATATCTCTCCTCATCCTCAGTCTGAGGAGAGTCTCTGGCAGAAAGTCTAAAATGACTGGCAAAGGGGGTAGTGACAGGCTTGACTGTAGACATACCAAATCTGTCCAAGACTTTTTCAATATAACTATGCTGAGTAAGGAAAAATCTACCTGACTGCCTGTCACGAATAATCTCCATCCCAAGTATCTTCTTTGCCGGTCCAAGGTCCTTCATATCAAATGCAGTACTGAGCTCGGCTTTCAGTTTCTGGATGATTGTCATGTCTTTGGCTGCAATTAGCATATCATCCACATATAATAACAAATAACAAGAGGACCCATCTGAAAGCTGCTGGTGATACACACAACTGTCATATGGAGATCTACTGTATCCATGGTCAACCATAAATCTGTCAAATTTGCGGTACCACTGTCTTGGAGACTGCTTGAGACCATATAATGATCTCTTGAGTAGGCATACATGATCTTCTTTATTTGGAACCTCAAAACCAGGTGGTTGTTGCATATAGATCTGTTCCTCTAAATCACCGTGAAGAAAGGCTGTCTTAACATCTAGTTGTTCCAGCTCCAGATTTTGAGAAACAACAAAAGCAAGTAACACCCGGATAGATGAGTGTTTGACTACAGGAGAAAATACCTCCTTGTAATCAATACCCTCTCGTTGACTGTATCCCTTTGCTACCAACCTGGCCTTATATCTTAAGTCTTGGAGAGTGGCTCCTTCTTTTCTTTTGAAGATCCATTTGCAGCCAATTGCCTTTTCACCTTTTGATAATTTGATTAACTCCCAAGTCTGATTCTTTTCTAGAGACTGAAGTTCTTCAACCATAGTCATGGTCCATTCATCAGCTCGTGAACTACTAATGGCCTCCTGAAATGTGGTCGGCTCATCACCAATGGTGTCTGCAACACTCAGAGCATAATAGACTAACTCAGCACAAGCAGAATCCTCAAAACCATACCTTTGAGGTGCTCTGATCTGACGTTTTGGTCTGTGAGTGGCAATACTCTCAATCTGATCCTGATCTTGTAATGTCACCTCCTCCTGAGTCTGAATCTGTGCATCTGTCTGTTGTTGTTGGGTTTTAACAGTCTGATCAATGTCTACAACCTTCCTATCCTGCTGACCCCGATCCTGATCACTTTGAGAAGAATTAGGCTGTAGCTGCTTTGAATCAATGGCTGTCTCATGGAATGTCACATCTCTGCTGACTAAAAATCCTTGAGATCCAGGTTCTGTGCACCATAATCTGTAGCCTTTTACCCCATATGCATATCCAATAAATATGCACTTTTTAGCCCGAGGGTTCAACTTCCCATCTTTTACATATGCATAAGCAGGGCACCCAAAGATTCTGAGTTTCGAATAGTCTGCAGGTCTTCCTGTCCACATCTCTTCGGGAGTCTTCATACTTAATGCTGATGCTGGAGATCGGTTTATAACATAGCAGGCTGTGTGAGCGGCCTCTGCCCAAAAATCTCTACTTAACCCTGAACTAGATAGCATAGATCTGACTCTCTCTAATAGTGTCCGGTTCATGCGTTCTGCCACACCATTCTGTTGAGGTGTACCCACTGTTGTTCTATGTCTGAGAATGCCTTCTGTTTTGCAAAAGTCATCAAATTCTGTAGAACAAAATTCTAAACCATTATCAGTCCGAAAAGTTTTCACCTTCCTTTCAGTTTGCCTCTCGACCATAGACTTCCACCATTTGAATGTTTCAAATACATCACTTTTATTTTTAATGGTGTATATCCAGACTTTTCGGGAGTAATCATCAATCAAAGTGAGTATATATCTTGATCCACCTTTGGATATAATTGGGGCAGGTCCCCATAGGTCAGAATGAATATAATCTAATATACCAGTTGTCCTGTGCACGCCTGTTGTGAAGCTGACTCTGTGTTGTTTTCCAAATATGCAGTGCTCACAGAATCCAAGTGCACCAATCTTCTGACCTCTCAGCAGACCACGTCTGCTCAGCTCCTGTAGACCTCTGTCTGAAATATGTCCTAGTCTCTGGTGCCATAAGTGTGTCAACTGCTCAAGAGAAGATTGTACTGTTGATGCCTGACCAACAACAGTACTGCCATCCAAGTAATAAAGGGTTCCACTTAATTTACCTTTTAATAAAGTTAATACCCCTTTATTGATAGTAATAGATCCTCTACCCCATCTGCCCTCATATCCCGCTCTGTCAAAGGCATGTATTGAGAGAAGGTTCTTTTTTAATTTAGGAACATATCTAACATCATCCAATATCATCATGGTATTTGAATTTGATTTAATTTGAATTATTCCAATACCTTCTATATTACAGATACCATCATCTCCAAGAAGAACAGTGCCACCTTCACAAGATCTAAAGGAAGAGAACCATTCCTTGTGAGGTGTCATGTGGAAAGATGCTCCAGAGTCCACTATCCAAGTGTCAGTATGACTAACACTGCAGGCAGCTGTGAATACTGCATCATCTGATATACTGCTATGACTTCCTGAAGAAACTGCAATTGATGCTGTATCAGAGATTGTTCCTTTATCCTTTTGTTCCTTTTCCCTTTTAGATTGTAGAAGTCTACACTCAGATTTCCAGTGACCTGGCTTTTTGCAGTAGTGACAAATACCTGATCTTTTAGGCCTAGACTTTGATCTATTTTTGGACTTACTCCTACCTTGTCCACACTTTTTCTGTTCATCTCTACCTCTAACAACAAGACCTTGAGCTGAAGTCTGAGCCTGATGCTGAAGCTGTACTTTTAATCTAAGTTCATTGGATAACAAAGTAACTTCTACTTCTTCAAGACTTATTGTTTCTCTTCCATAAAGTATGGTAGTGGTAATATGCTCAAATGACTTGGGCAAAGAGTAAATTAGAATCAAAGCCTTATCTTCTTCATCTACATCGACACCAACATTTACTAAATCTAGCAGGAGCTTATTATACTCATCCAAGTGATCTTTAAGTGAAGTTCCTTCTGTCATACGAAATGTGTGTAATTTTTCCCTCAAATATAATCTATTGGTCAGAGATTTTGCCATGTATAAACTGTCTAGTTTTTTCCATACACTTTTGGCTGTGTCTAGTTCCACAACATTACGAAGGACTTTATCACTTAAACCTGAAAACAAGGTTCCTAGGGCTCTCTCGTTCATCTCTTCTTTAACAGCTTCATTATCTCCCGGAATTGAATCTATACCCTTAAGGGCTTTTGCAACACCTTCTTTAACTAACAGATATTTCATCCTTACCTTCCATAGTGAAAAATCTCCCGTGCCATCAAAGACGGCCACTTCATGCCTGACGGTGGTGGAGTGTGAGACAGACACCGGATCATTAGCCATTGAGAAACTTGGTTTCTTGTCACCAGCCATCCAGATGCTCTGATACCAATTGTTGAAGCAACGCGCACCGGATAGGATCGATCTGGGCTTGTGATCTAATATCTAATTTCTTTGTGACAATTCACCAAACACATTGCAGGCATAAATAAACAAAGACAAAGAGACAAGATTTACGTGGTTCGGCACAACAGGCCTACATCCACGGGGAGGAGGAGCAATCCACTATAATCCATCCCGAAAAATAGGTACAATATAAGGTATAAAATACCTTTTTCCGAATCCCACAAGAAGGCAACAATATATCGAATAGAAGGCAACCAAGATCCAAACGGATCAACCAATCTCAGCCTCGACAATAGATCAAAATAATAAACAATACCTGATGAAGATACCTTCCTCAAACCTCGGCAAAAAATCAAGACGATACCTCCTTACCAGCCGTAGCAGCACAAAGTATCTGTGAAACCGAGAAGAAGAAGACAGGTAGATCACCACCCGACGGCCAACAGAAAGAAGCCAGAAAACACCTGCACACAAGGCACAGCCGAGAGATCGGCCAGAGAACAGGCCAGCACCGAAGAACAAGCAAGAGAGATCGGCCAGAGAACAGAGCACGCGCACACGAGAAGACACAGGCCAGAGAACAGATCCCGCGCACAAGGCACAGGTGAGAGGTCGACTCACAGGTGAGAGGTCGACTCAAGAACAAAGCCTGCAGACACGAGAAAGCAAAGAAAAAATCTCCCGCAAGTAGCCCTAGAATTTTTTCGCGCGCTCTTGCCTCTCTACACCGAGAAAAGGATGCCAGGGACCTCTTTATAAAGGAAGAAAACCTTCTAAGAAAAAGAGTTTCAATCGGTGTAGAATTCCTTGATATCACGGGAAACGGAAAAGAAAATCAGATTTGGAGCCAAATATAACAGAAAGTAAATGCTAATGATAATGAAGGAAGATCCCTATTGTCATGAGCTCCAACCTAATAAATAATGTGTGGATATTTCTATATATTTCTATATATATATATATATATATATATAGATCAGGTGGAGTTCAGGTGCAATCCTGGCGATCCAACCACTTAGCCTAGGCATATTTCAACCCAATCGTTTTCAAAAAATCTAAGTTATTGGAATATACGTACCAACATTATCTAAAATCCAACTAAACCAATTGAACAAGATTGGTTCGATTCCATTCTCAGGTTGACTCAAACATATGCACCCTATCTATGACTGTTGAGAATACGTAATACAAATTCATTCTCCATTAGAATCGATTGTGATTCAATTGCACAAACAACTAAAATTTATTATCAAATTAATATTAAATTCAACTAAAAAATTTATAGATCGGAGGTATGCAGTGCACTATTCTAAGATGATTTTCGATCCTCGTGTAAGATCAAATTTGAAAACTCTATCCCAAAATACAATCGATGATCTCTCTTATGGGCATGACTATAGAGAGGATGACAGAGCTTCAACCCAGCAGCAAAAAAATAGATAAAAAAGAACTTAGAAGAAGATAATTAAGAAGAGAATTTTGGAGTATAAAAGAAGGGATTAGGAGAGGAGTGAGTAAGTTTTTCTTCCATTTTCCGACTTCTATTAAGGACCCAATTTATAGGCTCAAGAACTAGCTATTTGGACTAATCCAACAACCAAAAAAACATTAAATGCATATTTAGTTGGTTAATTGGTAGAAAACCAATGGGAAAAACATTAATCGGATGATAAATGTTAAAAATGTGGTATTTATCTCCAAATGGTAATAATATTTATTATAAATAGTAATAATAAAGAAAATGATAATAAGAAAAAAATAGTAAAATTTATTTAAAAATAAATAGAAAAAATAAAATGTGGGCCCCATCATGGCCCAAGTGCGATCGCATGCATGCCGAGCCAGGCTGGGCTAGGCATGCGCATGTGTGGTTTGGTCCCAAATAACTAAACTTTTAACAAAGCTTAAGAGAAGGTTTTCTATTATAAACCCCTTCTAAAGTTTTTTCCTATCCAATATGGCACTAAACAAAAGGTTGGGATTAGGAATTGGCTAGAATTAGTTGGAGAGAATTTTGAGTTTTTAAATTCTTTCTAAAGTAACAATAATCCCCCTCAAAACTCAAAATTTTTGTGACAATTTAAATTTAAAAATTTAATAATGTAAAATAATGAAATAATTTTCTACGAGTATATGTATTGTATAATAGGTGAAGTGTCTTTAATGACTTAACTTCACTTAGTATTACTAGCATCAATCTAAAGAAAACAGGGTGAAGCACGTCTTGAACTACATTCTTTTAACTCAAATTTTTATAATTATATACACAATATAGAAGCTCATGTCATACGTTTGCATATTAATGGCTGTGTGCTAGTATCTTTATTATTTTATAAGAGTTTTTAGAGATTGTCTATATCTCTAGCCGCAATCAGATATGGATACTCTCACATAGATGAGCTCCTTCAGAGGTATGTATAGTATCACATTTCGAGGAATACTTCTTTGATGGAGACTTTGCCCCAATAGATCATAGAATTGGCAGGAATAGCAATTGGAGCTACTATTATGTTTAAGCATTCATGGCTTCTTGATAAGAGGTAAGAGTATCTTCCATCAAAAAAATAAAGAAGCTTTCACCAAGATATCTTTTAACTCTAGTTTTCTTGTTTCTCCTAAGCTTAGATTCAGGAATTAATTCTACTGAAGTAGGAACAAATGATGATGATGATTAAGAGTGTAAATGGGTCGGATCGAACCGGATCATGAGTGACCCCAGTCCGATCCGATTTCTTGATCGGATCTTGATATTGGATCCAGATTCAGTCCAATAGAAGATTGGGTCGGGTCCATGGCTAAATTTCTGGACTCATCGGGCCATTCGGGTTGGGTCGGGTCCATGGCTAGCCTGACTCCAATCCATAAAATGCAAGTCCGATTTGGATCGGACCGGGTTTGGAAACTCAACATGACAAAACTCTAGGATTTTCAAGTTTCTCATCCCATTCTAACTGCCTAATTCAATCAGACTAAGAAGTTAACATACTCAAATAAAAAAAGAAAATATTATACTTCAATTTTATGGATGATATCATCCAGCCTTCTTCCTCTGATCTCAGTTGGATCGTTCGATCAATAGTTTCGTGAAATTGTGTGTAGTTATTCCATCAACAAATCGAGGAGATCAAAAAAAAAGAAAAGAAAAGGCTTATAAATAGAATCATGGCAAGCTAGATGACTAAATAATTTAAGAATACAAAAATAGGAGAAAATCCCTACCTCGTCTCGGATAAAGGAGCCAACGATGTCAGGAGTTATGGAGGAGATTTTCGATACAAGAACATCATGGAATCTTCGCTGTTGTCATCATCCTCATTGAAGTTGAGGGTGGAGCTAATGGGGTCACACCAGAACCCGCCATCATGGCGGCGGGGCCTATCGATCCGAGACATGAGGATACAGTGCCTCTTTCAGAGCTCCGACTACTCCATCACCTTCGATTGGAGCCACGTGAACAATGAAGATAAGATCTATCATCTAGGGTTTCAGAGAAGGAAATACCTCTAGATGAAGCACTGAGCACGTCAATGTCATAGCCTCGTCAGATTCTAAAGTCATCAGTCGTCGAAGAGAATGAGTCCCTAGCCACCACAAGATCTAGGGTTTTGTAGGGGAGAAGGAGAAGGGAGATCGATTGGAAAGGAGGAGTAGGGACGATCGAATGAGGGAGAGAGCTAGTGAGGGATTACAATTTGGGATTGAAAATTGGAAGAGTTGGTCAAGACTTAAGAGAAGAAAGCCAGTGATGAGTTGATGGCCAATGGGTTTGGGCTATTTGGGTGACAAGTCAGACTCGGGCTTGGGAGCCTGGGTATGCCCATTTGGGTCCTGTGCTGGATCTAGGTCGGATCGGATGGGATCGGATTATTGAGTACAAGATCCAAATTGATCCAAAAAATTAAATGGGTTGGGTCGGAATTTAGTAAATCCAGATCTGATCCAAAATATAGAATAGGTCCAATTTAGAATCCAACTCGGCCTCACGGGTTCTTTAAAATGATTTGGGTCGGATCTAAATGGGTTGGGTCAGGTTGGGTTGCAGGTCAACCCGACCCATTTATTGTCTTAATGATGATGGTAAATCTGAAGAGGATGGATGATCAATAGTTGATCTAGAAATTCAACTTCTAAAAAAAAATATTTTCAAAAAATATTACATTTCTAGATTCAATGATGATATTGTTTGATATTATAGAAATTTTAAAATTGATAATAAAAAATCTATAAGTATTACTATCAAAAGAGTAGCCAACAAAAATTGCATTAATAGTTTTAGATCATATATTAATTTTTTTTCATTCAGGAATTCTAACTTTAGCCAGGTACCCCTGAACTTGAAGGTAACTAAGCCTAGGTGAATGTCCTTTCTAAAATTTATAGAATGTCTTATTTCTATCTTTAGATGGAACTCTATTTAGGATATAGCAGGCTGATAAAAGAGCCTTCACCCATAAGTTTTAAGGTATACCAGAATTTATAATAATCATGGTATTGTGTCCGATAGGGTTTGATTATTTCACTCAGCCATACCATTTAATTGAGGTAAATAGGGAGCAGTTTCTTCATTAATTATCTCATTTTTTTTATAGAATAGGGTCAATTCATGTGAAGTATATTTACCTCTTCGATCAGATCCGAAAATTTTAATCCTTTTTTTAAGGTGGTCTTCAGCCTCTACTTTGTAAACCTTAAATTTATTAAGGACTTCATCCTTAGTTTTTAAAAGATAGATATAGCAACACTTAGAGAAGTCACCAATATAAGTTATAAAATAATAACTACCACCATGGGTTGGTCCTCTATTGGAGTCACAGCATCACTATGAATAAATTTAAAAATTTGAGTATCTCTAAAAGATATAGATTTGAAAGATTTTCTAAGTTTTTTAGATTGAACATAAACTTTACACTTAGAATAATATTCGATATTGAATTTTGGAATAAATTAAGATTAGACTTTTTTTTTAATTAATCTGAGATTGATGTGACCCACTCTTCCATGCTATATTTTACAAGATTCAAAATTTAACACAAGAGATGCAAAAGAATTAACTGAATTTCATTAAATTTGAGAGGAGAAATTATATTCAATTTAAATAGTCTTCTATCCTAATGGATTGAAGAACGGACCTAAGAGTAAGAGAAGACTTGGATCTTTTAAGGTTCCAAGCAAATTGAGACTAAGAGAGTGAAAGTTTATTTATCTATCAAGTATGATACTTGTTAGATTTCATCAAAAATATATCATTCTCTATGGATTCCTTAGACTAGATTTTGGAACTGATGAATATGATTATTGATGGGTATGTTATCCATCTTTAAAATTATGAAAGTCTGAAATGGTGAACCTTATAGCCCCCTCATTATCTCGGATATAGATTTCTTTTAAAGCTTGCAAGAGTTCTTTTGAGATTTTATATTTTCTTTATGTTTCATTTAATTCATTTGATTGATAATTAAGTATTCTAAACCTACAATGATAGTCAATTTCTTCAGGAGATTTAGAATCTATGTTAGAGAAAAAATGATTTGAAAGGAAGTAATTTTTCTAGAGTAGATAATAAAACTAATGAGATTAACCAAGCTTTTAATTGTTCTTGCTACCTAAAAAACTTTTTACCATTAAATTGATCAAGTTTGATACTAGATAAATCCTCTGAAACTATGGGAAAGAATCAAAAGAGAAAAGTAAAAAATAAGATTAAGAGAGATAAGAGCTACAGACAGAATACATTGAATTATTTTAGTGATTTCATATCACGGATCTATTTATAAAGTTATTTTAATCTTGCTGAGTTTTTTTAATAGAAAATGATAAATTTAATTTAGGGGCCAAAGTTTTGTTCTACCAAATAGAAAATTAAGTTTTCCATCTTTTTTTCAAGAAAAACAAATTTAAAAAGACTAATATGTAGAAAGTTTCAAAACAAATACTATAATTAGCATAACTAATTGTATAAGAATACAATGAAATAAATATTATGCAATTCTCGTTAAACTATGATATTTTGTATAGTGTTAGTAATTAAATCACAATCCAAATACGTATTCACTTTAGATTGTTGAAAATATATAGTATAAATTCATTTTCTATAAGAGCTGATTGCGATTCAATTACACTAACAACTAAAATTTATCATCAAATTAATATTAAATTCAACTAAAGAACTTACAAATTGAAAATGTGCAATGCATTGCCTTAAGGCCCCAAGATACAACCGATGACTTTTCTTATGGGCACGATCGTAGAGAGAATGATAGAACTTCAACCCTACAGCAAAGAAATCGATAAAAAAGAATTTGGAAGAAGAGAATTAAGAAGAGAATTTAGGAGTTTGAAAGAAGGGATTAGGAGAGGAGAAAGTAAGTTTTTCTTTCATTTTCTAACTCCTATCAAGAAACCAATTTATAGGCCAAAGAACTAGCCATTTGGGCTGATCCAATGATCAAAAAAATATTAAATGCAAAATTAGTTGGATAATGGATAGAAAACCAATGGACTAAACATTAATCAGACAATAAACATTAAAATATGGTATTTATACCCAAAATAAATAAGAAAATGATAATAATAAGGAAAAATGATAATATTCATTAAAAAAATAAATAAAAAAAAGTAAAATATGGGTCCTACCATGTTGCAACTATGAGAAAAAATAAATTGTTTCATAAACATAGTTGGGTTTCCATAAGCGACGGTAGTCTTTAGTGGTCCGATCATGTACTTACCGAGCCAAATATGTGCGTGTGTGGTTTGGCTCAAAACTACTAAACTTTTAGCAAAGCCTAAAAGAAGGATTTTCATTATAAACTTCTTCTCAAATTTTCTCCTATCCAATATGGAACTAAACAAAAAATTGAGATTTGAAATTGCTTTGAAGAAATTTTGAGTTTTTCAATTTCCTCCAAAATACCAACAATGGCAAACCTCTATATCAAGCCCAAGCCAAAACCCTGTGAGCTGCATGGTTTTGTGGATCTAGTCTTGGAATTGGATTTTAGATTTTTCCTCTCTCTCTCTTTCTTTTTGTCGATAATGACCTTAGATTAACCAAATGTTAATGACCATAAACTATTTCTCTTTTTCTTTTGATAATGATCTTAGATTAATTAAAGGTT
Organism: Elaeis guineensis; assembly: GCF_000442705.2. Lineage (NCBI taxonomy): Eukaryota > Viridiplantae > Streptophyta > Magnoliopsida > Arecales > Arecaceae > Elaeis > Elaeis guineensis. The sequence goes on from NC_026001.2 coordinate 97,325,460, forward strand.
AATCACCTTAGGTTATTTCTCAAAAGATACATGAAAAATTAGTCTAGCCTACGACTTCTTCAAAGCAACAGCACAATGAAGCCAGCTTAGATTTTAGGCTATGGATAAATTCGTGTGCATCAGTTTGCCCTCGAGAGATCAATAATTTATTTTCATAAAAAAACATATGCAGAAATGGATATTGAAAAATAAAAAAAATATAAGAAAGAGATAGCCAAATTCATGACTATTTTCACATTTTTAAATTTCTTTTCATGCAATCAATCTTAGTTTAGATCAATTGGAGGACTATAGGTTATTTTCGTGCCTCAAATAATATGGTTGAGTATTATTAGATGATTGAAATGAAAAAAAAAAGAAAGAATGAAAACTGTTAATGCAGGTTTTCGTCTTGAGATCGGATCAGCTAGAGTTAGATGATAACGATAGATCGGTGATGATGGTGGGATCTATAAAAAAAATTTTCGATCGAAGGTGGCTTGGGCGAAGATCCTCTGACATTCAAATCAGAATTCTGACAACAGATGAGGAGTGGACAGAGGAGATTTTATACCTTGGGGGTCCTCGTGGATCTTTATTTATAGGCAAAGGCTGAGGAGCTGTGAGAGAAAAAAAAATCATACGGTTAGTCTTCACTTATCTGGAGAGATTTGATCATTACTGAATAGATATATTTGTTATTTCTTCCTTATCTGCTCTGTGGGCAGCTGTCATATTAGGATTGTTTGAATTTTGAATGAGGCATGAGATTTGAGAATCTTGGAGGGTCAATCCTTCCTTTATATGCTTCATGGCTTCGATCAGTACAAAATCACCCCCAATACAAGCTCTCTACTCTTGAGTCCAAATCAGAATTGGGTCAAATGAAGGGAGTACTTCAGCTTTATCGAAGACGTGCTATGTCTATAGCTTTTGATGAGATAAGGGGTCACATCACCTCAATGTTTGTAACTTTTTAGTTATCAAGATCTTCATTGGCTCTACTTACCGAAGAGCGAGGAGCCTTCGAGCGTCCTGTAAGTTACTCCTCGTTTGTTGTCAAAGTTGACGGATTGAGCGTTCTTGTAGGTTACCCCTTGTTTGTTGTCGGAGCTGATGGACTGAGAGTCCTTATAGGTTATCTCTCGTTTATTGTCGGAGTTGATAGGCTGAGAATCTTTGTAGGTTAACTCTCGTTTATTGTCGGAGTTGATGGACTAAGGGTTCTTATAGATTATCCCTCGTTTGTTGCTAGAATTGATGGGCTGAGGGTTCTTATAAGTTATCCCTCATTTATTGCCAGAGTTGATGGATTGAGGGTCCTTATAGGTTATCCTTTGTTTGTTGTCAGAGTTGATGGGCTAAGGGTCTTTGTAGGTTATCCCTTATTTGTTGCTGGAGTTAACGAGTTGAGGGTGTTTGTAGGTTATCTTTCATTTGTTGCCCGAGTTGATGGACTAAGGATCTTTGTCGGAGTTGATAGACTGAGGGTCCTTGTAGGTTACCATTCATTTGTTGTCGGAGTTGAGAGACTGTAGGTCACCCCTCGTTTGTCGTCGGAGTTAACGGGCTGAGGGTCCTTGTAGGTTATATCTCGTTTGTTGCCGGAGTTGACGGACTAAGGGTCCTTGTAGGTTATCCCTCGTTTGTTGCTGAAGTTGATGGGTTGAGGGTCTTTGTAGGTTACCCCTTGTTTCTCGACTAGTCGGGGTCTTCATGGGCATTGGTTTCATTGAAAAACAAGCATGGCCTTTGGAGTTTCTTATAGGTTGGCCTTCGCTTTCCAAACTAATGGGATTTCTGTCGACGTAGGTTGGATCGATGAGCATTGGGGGTCCTTGTAGGTTAGCCCCTATTTCTCGCACGACTAAAGTCTTTCAGGCATTGACTCGCTGAAAAATGAGTATGGCCTTCGGGGGATTTTGTAGGTTAAACCTCGCTTCTTAGTCATCGAGATCTTCAGTTACGGATCTGCACATAAAAAATAAGAGAACTCGTCAATCCGGCTCTAGCTGGATCTTTCGATTTTTCAGTTAAATCGAGCTTTGGAGTAAAATAACAGATGATTAGACTGGTATTATCCTGTTTTAGCTAGTTTGCTTTTCCTTCACTTTTTCAGATCAGTTTTAGGCTTCATCGGACTTTACTACGACTTCGATCTTTCCTCTCAACTGTTGGCTTTTTGCTTGATAGCTCGATCTTAGTTTGCTTAGGTTGGTCCTTTGATGATCTTTGGCCTTTTAGTGATATTGACTCTTTGAGGCTGACTGTCTTGATGGTCCATGCCTTGAATTATTTTTACCTCAGCTTGATCTTTATTTTATTTTTGAGTTTGATATCCATCATAGTCTTATTTAATTTTTACCTCTGCTCATGTGCTCAAGAACCTATTATTCTACAAGAAAAGAATAGAATAGTGGATGGGGCTTGAGAGCTTATTACCATGAAAGTTATGAGTTTTATTTGAGAGCCTTTGGGTTTTTCTTGACTCCTTCATATTATTTGTCTTAGCTTAGACTTGAGCTTTGCCATAGTTTGGACTTATTTTTGGATTGGTCTAATTTTAACTTCAGCTCGATCTTGATCTAGCTTCGGATCGACCTTGATCATGCTTCAGATCGATCTGGATCTGACTTTGGATTGGCTTAGATCTAATTTTGGATTGGCCTTATTCTGGGCTTCGGATTGGCCTGGATCTGAACTCAGATCGGTTTGGATTTGGGCTTTAGATCAGTCTGGATCTGGGCTTCGGATTGACCTTATTTTGGACTTCAGTTCAGCCTAGATTTGCTTGGATCTGGACTTCAGATTGGCCTTGTTCTGAGCTTCGGATCGGTCTAGATCTAAGTTCAGATTGGCCTGGATCTGATCTAGGATCGGCCTGGATCTGATCTAGGATCAGCCTAGATCTGAATTTCGGATTGGTCTTGTTCTGGACTTCGAATCAGCCTAAATTTGAGCTCGAATTGGCCTGGATCTGAGCTTCAGATTGGTCTTATTTTGAACTTCAGATCAGCTCAGATTTGAGCTCAGATCGGCCTGGATCCGAGCTTAGATCGATTTGGATCTGGGCTTCGGATCGACCTAGATCTGAGCTCGGATCGGCCTGGATCTGGGCTTCGAATTGTATTTTTACTTTGTCTCAACCATTGATTAGTCCAATCGCCTCTCCGATCCTTATTTTATTCATATCATAGGGAGAAATTCTAACTCTGGTTACCGATGGATCATGCACACGAAAGTGTAGGGTTGCTAGTGGGCAGCCTGAGCATCATCCGAGATCAAACATGTGGGTGTTTTCTTTCTTTTCTCCTATGCTATCACTTCTGTTGTCATCTTTTTTGGATCGTGTTAAGAATTCAAAAATATGGAGGAGAAAACGTAAGTTTTATTATGGTAGAGATTTTTATAATTTTATTCCTTATCTGAATGTCGTGACATTGTTTCTTATTTGGATCTTCCTTTTTTACATGATCTCCTTTCGCATTTGGAGCCTGTTCTAAAATTTAAATTTTAAAATATAAATAAAAAATAAAATAATTCAAAAATCTAGAGCCATTGGGATTGTCAGCCCTTTAGTTTCGAGCTTGATTAGGATAGTTCGAAGGACGTTGGTCGATTAAAAAATGATCAGATCTGATCAGTGTTAGCCAGTCTATGGATGGTTGGACTATTTGGCCGATTTGGAGGTGGACGATCGGAATTTCGTCAGGTTAGAGCAGTGCGATGAAGCTCCTCTCATTGAGCGTTTGCTCCTTCCTATAAATAGGCCTGGTCCTTTCTCTAACGCCAATATGTTGACGTAGATTTTCATTTCGAAGTTGGATCAACAAGAGTTGGATGATAACGACAGGTCGGCGATGACGGTAGGACCTACAAAAAAAATTTTCAATCGGAGATGATTCCGATGGAGATCCTCTGACGCTCAAGTCAGAATTCTAACAATAGATGGGAAGGAGTGGACAGAAGAGATCTTATACCTTGAGGGTCGCTTGTGGGTCTTTATTTATAGACAGAGGCTGAGAAGCCGTGAGAGTAAGAAAAATCAGGCAGTTAGTCTTGATTTATCTGGAGAGATTTAGCCGTTACAGAAAAGATATATTTGTTATTTCTTCTTTATTTGTTTTGGAGACAGCCGTCATATCGAGATTGTTTGAATTTTGAATGAGATGTAGGATTTGAGAATCTAGAAAGATCAATTTTTTTTTTATATACTTCATAGCTTCGATCAGTATAAAATCACCTCCAACAAAAATCAAAAAGAATGAACTAGATTAACCAAAAGAGAACCAACCTTCAGTAGTCTAACTCCTTGACATATCAAATGGTTGATACAGTATGGTGATTATAAGCATTGAAGGAAAGAATTCAGGCTTGAAGATAAAGTACATAAGCTTTCATTCGACATGACTTTATCGTGAAGTAATTTCTACCAATAACTTTTCGTAGGAAGTTGCTTCTCATTGTGTTAATTTTTAAGGATGAAATCCTGCATGATTAAGTTCTCATTTTCTAATTCCCGCAAAAAATAATCCATATGTAGTCTCCTGTATGACTGACAAATGGCCAGGTGTAATCCTTCTAAATGTCAGCTATAAATTAATTAATGGAATCTTAGTTGATCTAAATACATGAACATTTTTATAGTTCATCAGTGATCGACAAATTTTTATGTTTAGACAATGCCCATAAATTTTGCATTAGTCGGACATCATTGGAAAATCTTTTTGTAAAATTAGCTCCCAAAGGCCTACTTAGACATGTAATATCTCATAGACTCCCAAACGTGGGCCGTTAAGAATTCGGACCCTGATCTGGCCCAATTGCATCTCTCGCTTACAAACGAAGAACAATGGGAGTTGTTTTCCAGAATAATACAAAAAAAAACTTAAATATCAAAATATATTAAAATCAAATTTATTTACTAAACTAATGCAAAAGAGAAAAATACCATTTTGAATGGCATTTTTTCTCCTTCCACGTCACCCTGCTTTTCCACGATGGCATCATCCAAAAAAAAAAAAAAGAAGAAACGCCATTTGAAATGGCGTCTTTAAAAATACCATTTTGAATAGCGTTTTTAAAAACGCCATTCAAAATGGCGTTTTCAATTTTCTCCACAAAAAAAAAAGAGAAAAAATCATGAAATAATGATTTTTTTTTAAAAAAATTAGAATTAATAAATAAATAAAAATTTTAATTTTGATTGAAATTTAAAATATAAAGATTTGAATTTGTAATTCATTAAAAAAATAAATTTAGATTTTTTATTTCAATTTTTTTTTTAAAAATGTCAAAAAGAATGTTAAGAAATAAAAAAAAATTATCATAAAAAATGAAAAAAAAAGAGAAAGAAATATGAAAGAAATAAAAATTTAAAATTTAATTGAAAAACATCATTCGAAATACTTGTCCTAAAAATTTTTAAAAAAATTTTAAAATTTAAAATTTTTAAATAATCAAAAAAAGAATTATAATTTAAAATTTAATAAAAATAAAATTTTAAAGATTAATTGAAATAAAAATATTATTTCAAATTACTTTCTAAATTTAAAATTAATTTATTTTAAAAAGATTCAAAAAAATTTTAAAAATAGGCTAAAAAATTTTTATAAAAACATAAAGAATTGAAAAAAAATAAAAATTATATTTGTAATTGAAGAACAAAGTTTATAATTTTTAATTTTAAGAAATAAGAATTATAATTGTAATTGAAATTAAAAATTACATTTTAAATAACTAAATTAATTTGAATATAAATTTTTAAGAAATATTTTAAATTAAAGAAAAAAATATGTAATAGAATATCAAAAAGATAAAAATGGAAGAAAACTAAAATAAAAATTTAAAATTATAAAAATTATAAATTAGATTAGAAAAAATATATCATAAAAGAATAAAATAAAATTAAATTAATTACAATTTAATTTTTAAGGTATTTTATAAATGTGACTTAAAAAAATTTAATTTGAATTAAATTTTGATAAAAAAAGTAATACATTAAAAAGTTAAAAAATGAGGAAAAGTTAAAAAGTGAAAAAGTTAAAATTTTTAAAAAATATTTAAAATATATTATTATTTAAAAAATATTTTAAATAAAGAAAAAAAATATGTAATAGAATGTCAAAAAGATAAAAATAGAAGAAAATTAAAATTAAAAATTAAAATTATAAAAATTATAAGAAAAAAATATTTCATAAAAGAATAAAATGAAATTAAATTAATTACAATTCCTTTTTTAGGGTATTTTATAACTGTGACTTAAAAAATTTTAATTTGAATTAAATTTTGATCAAAAAATAAATACATTAAAAAGTAAAAAATGAGAAAAAATGTGAAAAAAAAATTTGTAAATTGAAATTTAGAAAAAATAATATTTTTTAACTAAAAGAAAAGAATACGTAATAGAATGCTAAAAAGATAAAAATGGAAGAAAACTGAAATTATAATTTCAAATGATAAAAATTTTAAAATAAATTTAAAAAAAAGTATCATAAAAAAATTAAAAAATAATAATAAAATAGGAATTATAATTATAAATTTTAAAAAAATTTAATTTTAATTTAAATTAAAAATTATCATTTAAATTATTATTTTTATTATTTAATTAAATTTATTTATTAAAAGATTACAAATAAGTAATTAAAGAAATAAAAAAAAAAGAGAGAAAATGCCATAGAGAATGGCGTTTTCCTCTCCTCAAACTCCTTTTTCCCCTCCTTCTTTCTCCCTTCTCCCTTCTCCCTTCTCCCTTCTCCCTTCTCGATTTTCTCCTTCTTCCTTTACAAATTTAAGTAAAGGAAAAGAATACGTAATAGAATGCTAAAAAGATAAAAATGAAAAAAAACTGAAATTATAATTTCAAATGATAAAAATTTTAAAATAAATTATAAAAAAATAATAAGTAAATAAATTAATTAATAGTAATAAAATAGGAATTATAATTATAAATTAATAAATAAATTTTAATTTTGATTAAAATTTAAAATATAAAGTTTTAAAATTTAATAAAAAATATATTTTTTTTTTCAAATTTTATTTTAAAAGAATGTGTAAAAAAATTTTTAAAAAATAAAAATGAGGAAAAAGTTTGAAAAAAAGAAATTTATAAATTAAATTTCCAAAAAAATAAGAATTTTAATTATAATTCAAATAAAAAATATATTTTCAAATTACGTTGTCCATTTCAAAATACTTTTTAAAAAATAATCTCAAGAAAAGGAAAAAAATATTGTAAATAAATAAAAATATCCTAAAAAAGAAAAAAAAAGGAAAAAATAGAATTGAAAAAGAATAAAAATTATAATTGTAACTTAAGAACAAATTTTATAATTTTTAATTTTAAGAAATAAAAATTATAATTTTAATTGAAATAAAAAAAATATTTTAAATAACTAAATAAATTTAAATATAAATATTTAAAAAATATTTTAAATAAAGGAAAAGAATTACATACTAGAATGTCAAAAAGATAAAAATGGAAGAAAACTAAAATTATATTTTTAAATTATAAAAATTATAAATTAAATTAAAAAAATATATCATAAAAAAAGTAAATAAAAGAGAAAAAATGGTAATAAAATAGAAATTATAATTATAAATAAAAAAAATTAACTTTAATTTAAATAAAAAATTATCATTCAAATTACTATCCTCATTAAAAAATTTAATAAATTAAAAAAAATAGAAAAAAATAATTAAACAAATTATGAAAAAAATTTAAAAAAATTTAAAAAAAAGAAAAAGAATAAAAAAACATCGAAGGGAACGGCGTTTTCTCCTTTCCCCCCTTCTTCTCTCCTTCTCCCTCTTCTCCTTTCTCCCTCTTCTCTCTTCTCCGGCATCTCTCCGACAGCACGGCGGTGAGCTGCCTCCTCTCTCTCCCTCTTCCTCTTTTTAAAAAATTTAAAAAATAAAAATTACCGGAAAGAAAGCTAAGGGGTCGACTCACAGTGTGGCAGCCAAAAATTTTGCATGCCGTTAAGCTTTTTTAGCCATGAATCGATTCATGGGATCGACTCAAAAATATAAACCTATTTTTCTTATAAAATATGCTTCCAAAAATGTTGAAATTGCCTCCAATAGATTATACATCTTTTGTTCTTGCTTTTGAGACTTCAGAATCATATCTGATAAAATTACGATTTTATCTCTGAAATATAATAAAATTTTTTCCAAACCAAAATTATTAGTAATCCCTTCAAATGCTTTGTAACCATCAAAATCAATTCAAAGAACAACATTCGATATATTATTATTTACGTTATAATTTTTATAGTCCTTTCAGCATAATGTTTTCTCTCCTAATGTTCTGAGACACGTTCGAGTATGTGTATCCATATGCACAAATCATAATATCCAATCATTTAAAATTAAATAATATAAAATAAAATCAACATTTAATATTATTCAATAGAATAAAAATGTCAAACGTACAAAAAAAATAGTACAACAAAAAAGTAAAAATACTAAATACAAATATAACAAAGACTAAGTCCCACAAGGACGTCGCGGCGCCCGTGATCGCTTGGACCTTCTCAGGAAGGTCCTCGCCGGCTGCTCCTGCTGTGATGGCTCCTCCCCTATATCAGTGGAGGAGATCTGCTGATCATGCTGCTCAGAAATAACTGATGCTGTCGGATCATCTACGGACTGAGAGACCCGTTCAACTCTCTCATCTGGATACACGGATAGACCTGAAAAAAGGTATCATACTCATGTGGCCAACTGGTACCCGATGATGGCATTTGGGGGATGTAGGAAGAAGAAGACGCTGCCATCTGTGGATGAAAAGGCGGTGGCATCTGTGCAACATCGAATGATGACATATGCGGAATATGCGGTGATGGCATATGTGAAACATATGGTGACGGCGTATAACTCATATCTGACGCCCGAACTGCTCCATACCAAGGCGCACAGGTATGTGGATCAACACCAATCGCCACCAATGTTCCGAAACTTGTTCTCTCCATCTCCCGCAGTATCTGAATCCGCTCGTCCTCATCAGTCGTAGATAAAGCACGACGAGCATCCAACACGAGATCCGACATAGAATCAGTCTATAAAATAAAAATAGAACAGTTAGCATAAAACAGTCAGTATAGTGTAAAATATAAAACAAAAATATAACACAAATAACATAAAGTAATTTTCATAATCTTACCAAAAGACGTACAGTAGAACTCTCGCCCTCATATCTAGAAACTGCATACTGAGACTGTCCAATGACTCGCACCGTAATGCTAAAAAACCAAGCCATGTAGTCATCAGTATATGAACGGCCTCTCAAAATAGGATCACCATGAACAATGTGATCTCGACGTGCATCCCAAATATCGATGTACTGTGCATGTCTGATACACCAGTCAATATGAGCTCTCCCTCGTCGATCAATACGATGAAGTCCCTGGCTGGTATCAAACTGCTCTGGGATGCCCTGAGTCTGACCAAACTGCCGTAGGACACGATCGGAAAGATGCCACTCTACCACATCAAAACAAATAAGTGGAACCCTGCAGTCCATATGTCGTGTCCAACTGTACACATCTGCGGCAGTATAGCCAATATCCCATCTGTATATGGCTCCCACAAAAACTGATATAATATAATTGAAATAAAAAAAATTAGTAAAAAATTCTAATAGATTATGAATACTGTAAATTGATATTTGTAAAAAATTCAAAATTTATCCGTCTAGATGTATCAACTAATGTATCCAACTGGCACCTATAAACCCGTGCCACTCTTGTTGATACGTGATGAACGTTGAATGTAACGTTCCATCTGTTTCACAATGTACTAATATTAAATAAATTTAAAATAATAAAATTTAAATAAAAAAAATAATATTTCGATACCTGTATCCTAATGGTCCGTCTAGTCTGAATGGAACATCAGGATCCTGCTACTCTGATGGCATCTCGAGCAACTGTCGTCGTAATGGACTGATAGTCGGCATACGCTCCCATACCCAAATCTGCAAATTTCAAAAATTAAATAAATGATATATCCAATGTAAAATATAATTAAATATTAAAAATAAAAAAATTTAATTCACATACCTGTAATAATACCAGATAACCGCCAATCTCGCTCTGATCAGCATAGGAACTCCGACACATAGCTTGGTATAGACAAGCTAGTACTGCACTGCCCCAACTGAGAGGAAGAGAGAGAGAGAGAGGAAGAGAGAGAGGAGGGGGCCGGGGGCCACCGTCGGGATGCGGGACCCACTGCCGGGACGCGCGGCCCGCAGCGGGGACGCGTGGCCCGCCGTCGGGACGCGCGGCCTGCCGCCGGCAGTCAGTGGCCGACGGCCAAGGAGAAGGGAGAGAGAGAGGAAGAGAGAGAGGAGGGGGTCGGGGGCCACCGCCGGGACGTGGGACCCACCGTCGGGATGCGCGGCCCGCCGTCGGGACGCGCGGCCCGCCGCCGGCATGAGACTAAGAGAAAAAGAGAGAGAGGGGAAGAGGGAGAGAGAAAGAGGAAGAGGGAGAGAGAGGTGGGAAGAGCTCACCACCGCCGAGACCTCGCCGCCGTGCCGCTGTGCCGCCGGAGAGATGTCGGAGAAGATCGAGAAGGGAGAAGGGAGAAGGAGAAGGGAGAAGGAAGAAGGAGGGGAAAACGCCATTCTCTATGGCGTTTTCTCTTTTTTTTTCTTTAATTACCTATTTGTAATCTTTTAATAAATAAATTTAATTAAATAATAAAAATAATAATTTAAATGATAATTTTTAATTTAAATTAAAATTAAATTTCTTTAAAATTTATAATTATAATTCCTATTTTATTATTATTTTTTAATTTTTTTTATGATACTTTTTTTTAAAATTTATTTTAAAATTTTTATCATTTAAAATTATAATTTCAATTTTCTTCCATTTTTATCTTTTTAGCATTCTATTACGTATTCTTTTCTTTTAGTTAAAAAAATATTATTTTTTCTAAAGTTCAATTTACAAATTTTTTTTTCACATTTTTTCTCATTTTTTACTTTTTAATGTATTTATTTTTTGACTAAAATTTAATTCAAATTAAAATTTTTTAAGTCACATTTATGAAATACCCTAAAAAAAGAATTGTAATTAATTTAATTTAATTTTATTCTTTTATGAAATATTTTTTTCTTATAATTTTTATAATTTTAATTTTTAATTTTAATTTTCTTCCATTTTTATCTTTTTGACATTCTATTACGTATTTTTTTTTCTTTATTTAAAATATTTTTTAAATAATAATATTTTTTAAATATTTTTTAAAAATTTTAACTTTTTAACTTTTTAACTTTTCCTCATTTTTTAACTTTTTAATGTATTACTTTTTTTATCAAAATTTAATTCAAATTAAATTTTTTTAAGTCACATTTATAAAATACCCTAAAAAATAAATTGTAATTAATTTAATTTAATTTTATTCTTTTATGATATATTTTTTCTAATCTAATTTATAATTTTTATAATTTTAAATTTTTATTTTAGTTTTCTTCCATTTTTATCTTTTTGATATTCTATTACATATTTTTTTTCTTTAATTTAAAATATTTCTTAAAAATTTATATTTAAATTAATTTAGTTATTTAAAATATAATTTTTAATTTCAATTACAATTATAATTCTTATTTCTTAAAATTAAAAATTATAAACTTTGTTCTTCAATTACAAATATAATTTCTATTTTTTTTCAATTCTTTATATTTTTATAAAATTTTTTTAGCCTATTTTTAAAATTTTTTTGAATCTTTTTAAAATAAATTAATTTTAAATTGAGAAAGTAATTTGAAATAATATTTTTATTTCAATTAATCTTTAAAATTTTATTTTTTTTAAATTTTAAATTATAATTTTTTTTGATTATTTAAAAATTTAAAAATTTTAAATTTTTTTAAAAAATTTTTAGGACAAGTATTTCGAATGATCTTTTTGAATTAAATTTTAAATTTTTATTTATTTTATATTTTTTTCTCTTTTTTTTCATTTTTTATGATAATTTTTTTTTATTTCTTAACATTCTTTTTGACATTTTTTTAAAAAAATTTGAAATAAAAAATCTAAATTTATTTTTTTAATAAATTATAAATTTAAGTCTTTATATTTTAAATTTCAATCAAAATTAAAATTTTAATTTATTTATTAATTTTAATTTTTTTTTAAAAAATTTTCTTATTATTTAATGATTTTTTTTTTTTTTTTGGTGGGAAAAATGGCGTTTTTAAAGACGTCATTTCAAATGGCGTTTTTTTTTTTTTTTTTAGATGATGCCATCGTGAAAAAGTAGGGTGACGTGGAAGGACGTTTTTCAGTTTGGTAAATAAGTTTGATTTTGATATATTTTAATATTTATTTTTTTTTTATATTATTCTAAAAAACAGCTCGAACAATGGGACCCTCGCCTCCTTTTCAGTGCAGCGAAGCACTTTGCATTGGGAATCCCAGCCTCATTTGAAGGAATCTTTCATGGGTCTACAAAAGGTGATGGCTTCTGCAAGAATGTGGCCCTCAGAACTGACCAGTCAGTAGTCATCATCTTTCAGCATTAGCTCTCTCTCTCTCTCTCTCATCGTTCCATGTATGTTTCTGTAGACCTACCCTCCCTACCCCACACGGCGTTACCATATGGAACTAGTAGTGCTCTTCATCAGCATTATCTCCTTGACAACCACAGGAGAAAGAGAAAGGACCAGCAATTCTTAACCCCCCCCCCCCCCTCTCTCTCTCTCTCTCTACCTATCTATCTCTCTAAAATCTTTCTTCTTTATCCTTTACCATATTAGGTTACATATAACGTCATTGTTGAAGTAAAGTTTGCTGCATATAACTTGATTGTTGAAGTAAAGTTTGCGTGACCAGGGGAACAACTTTTTTTAGTGCGAGTGCGCCGGGCTCTCACCGGGGTGGAAGGGGACAGCCAGCCTGCCCTCTGGTAAAAGAGCACGGGGTGGGCGTGACCTTTTAGAAGGCAACAACACCTGCTTTTGAGGGTCTCCTTGGTGGACTCCCCACGCTCAAACCAGGCATGTGGGAGGATGCCTTTTGATGACAGGGACATGAAAGATTTGAATCCGTCCAATCCATCCACTCGCAAGTCTCATCATCCTGGGTCAGAACTAAGAGGAGGGAGGAGAATCCTCTCCCAAAAGCTAAGTAACAGAGCGGGGGCGGGAAAAAAACAAGAAAGGAGAGCACTTGATTTCATGGACTTTTGGGGAGTGAGCGTATGCGTGATATCTCACGTGCACGAAGCCTTTGTAATCCGCCTATTATTGAATATGTCTTGAATTTGATGTTATCCATTATATAATTGTAAGTCTGATCGATTTTAGATTTTAATTGATTTATTTAGATATTTTGATTTTTTTATTTTAAAATTTGATAGATATATATATTATTACCATCACAGCTTTTATTAAAAAATAAAGTATTGTCTTTCATTATTTGAACCGTCTTATATTCTTAACACCCTATCTTTTTTGATATAATGAAATTTTTTTTATCTTCACCCGTAGATATAGATCAAAGATCGAATCATGTGTATATCTATATTTTATTTTTTCTATATGTGATTATTTATTATTATTTTGGATTCAAATTAATTAACAAAAATTTTACAACAAACTAGTATTAGAGTCTAGAGTTTAGATTTGTTCGCCAAATCTATTTTAGATTTTGATTATTTGCTGATTCTATTTTTTATTTTTCATGATTTCTTCCCTGTAGAATTCGAGATTGAAATATTCAATGGGAAAAAAGATTTCAGTCTTTGACGTATGAAGATGTGATCCTTATTGGTTCAATAGAGATTGCTGAAGGTATTAAAAAATAGAGATGTTCTGCCGACAACATTATCAGAGGAGGATAAGGATAATTAATTTTCTAGAGCATACACACAACATTATTTAGTTGTCTTTAGCAGATGAGGTTTTGCGAGAGATTACGAACAAGTCATCTGTTGCAATATTATGGTCAGATCAGAGAGCATCTATATAATAGAATCTCTAACAAATCAACTTTATCTGAAGCAATGGCTCTACACTCTTCGAATGAAAGAAGATATACCTATTAAAGACTACTTTAATGAATTCAATAAAATTATCTTGAATTTGAAAAGTATTGATGTTAAAATTGATGATGAAGATCAAGCTCTTATTCTGTTATATACATTATCTTTCTTGTTTAAGGATTTTGTTGATAGTATGCTATATGGTCGAGTACTCTTTCTATAGAAGACTTGAGGGTTTCATTAAACTTGAGAGAGATAAAAAAAAGGATATCTGAAACTTGGGATGAAAATTAGGTGGATAGTCTGATTGCTAGACATAGATCAAAAAAAAAAAAAAGGTTCAAGTTCAGCAATAGAGGTAGATAAAAATTTAAAAAAAAAAGGCAAATACAAGTACTGTAATAAGGAAGGATACTAAAAATATAATTATCCCAAACTCAAAGAAAAGGAGAAGTTTGACAATATCTATAATACTAGTGATTCTGCTAGTATAGCAAAGGATAGTTCTATCGATGCCAATATCCTCTTAATATTTATCAATTTATCTAGAGATATTTAGGTTCTTGATTCGATGTAATCTTATCATATATGTGGGTCCTCATCAGAATTAATTTTTCACTTATCACCTTATTGATAATGGTGTTGTGCTCATGGGAAATAACATGTCCGTTAAGGTTATTGATATAGAAATCATTCGGATCAAGATGCATGATGATATTGTGAGCACATTGTCTAATATACGGTATAGACCAGATTTGAGGAAGAATCTACTTTTCTTTAAGTATTCTTGATTCACATGGCTTAAAATATTCTGGTGAAGATGGAGTTTTAAAGATTTTAAAGGATTCTTTTATTATACTCCAAGATAGATTGTCTCATGACCTCTACTTCAGGGTAGCACCGTTACTGGTGCTGCATCAGTTTCCTCACCAGATGTAGAGATCAATGTAGAGATGGCATCTTGAACTTCTAGACCTTCTTTCACCCTTAATTATTGATCCTTTTGGCAGTCTTTCTGATTGCATTAAGTATTTGGGCTTGATTTAGGTCATCCAAATATTGGTCCCCCTGGTCCTTCAGTTGGCTAGTGAATCTAGCTACTGGAGCCTGGGTAATGGCATGATCTGGTGAGCCTTGTTTGATCATATAAGCTGTAGAGACCATGGTCATTTTTTGGAGGAGATGTAGTATATTATATTCAAACATTCCATTGATGTTCCATTCATAAATCACATTGGCCGAGTATTGATTTTGTCTGATTTGGGTTCGTTCTTCTAGTAACATATCTAGGAATGTAGCTCTTGGATGATAGGGCTTTCGAGGATTCCTCCAATTTTGAAGCCAGTTTACTTCTAAGTCCATGCTAGTTCTTTCACCTTCACTATTTTGATTTTCTGAATCTTCCAAACTATTGTCACTGTTTTGACTTAAGACTGCTATGGTTTTCCTTTTGGATGACTGCTCAGGAGTATCTAGTACTGATTGAATCAATTCGATGGCATCCAATCGTTTGTTTATTTCTTTCATGACATCGGATCCTGCTAGATGAGACACATGTTTTTTAGGTATCTCATGAGGCTTGAATATTGGGGTATCTTCTTTTTGGCTTGTGACTCCTTGTTTTTCTTGTTTTATTAATTCTTCCGCTCTAGTCAGCTGGTCATCTATAGTTTTTAGATGTTGGTTTGTAAAGTTATTTTGTCCAATAATAGTTTTGGCATCTCTTCCATTAGATGTTTCTTGGGGTTTTGATTTGATCTTAATAGGAGACGCTGTGATTTGTGTTTGTAATAGGGTTTGTTGCTGCTCCTCTCCAACTAAGGTGATGTGGCACGTGCGATGCGATGTGGCAGCCGATCGGCTGGAGTGGGGCACACCGGGTACGGCCTTCGGATACTTACAAAAAAAGTTTGCACGTCAGAGAGATTGGTGGGAGATTCTCCAGCGAGGGACCCTGTGATACTTAAGTCAGTCACAGTTAGAGATGAAAAATAGTAAGAAATGGAGGATAAGAGCGAGTGAGAGGGAACCCCTTGCGATGTTGGTGTTGGCCTCCTCTTATGAGGTGAGGCATGTCAGGTGGCAAGTCGCTGCTCATCGGAGAAGTGGTCGTTAGAGGGTGAGAGGTAGTGGATGTCAGTTAGTCCTGATGGGACCAGTCTTCCACGAGTGGGAGAAGACTGTCAATGCCATCAGTAGTCAGATCGGGATGCCTTGCATGCCGGGGATGCTTTAGAGCTTCGATTGATCTCGCAGAAGATCGGGGCAGAGATCAATTAGGGTTGGCGGTCGTCTGACGATATAAATCTCAACAAACTGTCGATCTCATTTGGATGGTAGAATCGAAGCTAAAGTCTGTTGAGCTACCGAAGAGGCCATGCGACATCACTCGGGTTGCACGGCCTCCATGGTCAGATCATGTTGCCATATGTTTGCCACATCATCGGAGAATCACTACATCATTGAATAGACAAAATGCGATCCAACACTTGCCTCCACTTTATATTTCGAAGGACTTATTCAGGGAAGTAGTTCATTGATCCGACCTTGAGGTGGCATGCCAAAGCAAGGTTTTTTGTCATTGGAAAGGCCTTTTGGTTAGTGCTTGCGGTCATCAGATGCTTCTGAGTCTGACGATCATCCACCCCCGTAGTGGTGCCTTCGAGGTTGAATTAGGGTCGGGCGGCCTCTTTGGTCACGATCTTGAGGGCACTACAAGAATTTGTAATATTAGCAATGGTATTAGCGATGGAAAATAAATTTGTCTCTAATAATAGTCTTTAACCATCATAAAAATGATCTAAAAAAATTAACCGTCATTAATACTATTACCAACAGAATTTTGACAATTAGCGACAGCAAAAGCCATCACTAATAAATTTATTTTTTTTTTTAAAATTTTTTTATTATAATTATAATTAAATTAATTAATTATTGACAGCTATTAGCGATAGAAAGAATTATTGTCGCTAATAATTTTGAATTTTTTTAAAAAAAATTATGAAATTTTTTTTTGATAACAGTATTAGCAACGACGATTAGTTTTTAGAGATGGAAGATTACCGTTGTTGCTAAATGACATACTGATGGCATTAGCAATGGCCATCTTTGTCATCGCTAATAGTCCGCCAAAAATACCCCCAGATCCATGGGAGAAAAAAAAAATTTCATGCCTCATACCCTTCCCTTCCTGCGATTCCTCCCCCATCGGTGCCTCCTCCTTCCCGACTTTTCCCCCTTTGATGGTGCCTCCTTCCCGGTGGTTCCCCCCTCCCTACGCTCTAGCATCTTGCGGCCCTGAGCCCGCACTTTGGCCATGCTCACGGCTGCCATGACCCCGCCGACCCGACCTCATGGCCCCTGCCCCACTGCCCCCAACCTGTGGTCCCTGCCCCACTGCCCCGATCCTGCATCCCTGACCTACGCCACCTTGCCACGGCCCCATCCCCATGCCCTCGTCTCTAGGGTCATGCCCCTGAGCTAGCGTCCCTGAGCCCTCCCCCTTCCTCAGTCCCATTCCCCCTCCCCAGCACCTCCTTTTTTGTGGTTCCCCCCTCCCTGCGCTCTGACATCTCGCAGCCCCGAGCTCGCATGGCTTTCTCCCTTGTCGACACCTCCTTCCCAGCGGTTCCCCCCCTCCCCAATGCCTCCTTCCCAACGATTCTCCCCTCCCTGTGCTTCGACGTCCTATGGCCACCTCAATCTCACCGACCCGACCCCGCGGCCCCTGCCCCACCATCGCCAGCCTATGGCCCGGCTCGACCCTACGACCCCTACCCCACCGGCTTGATCCCGTGGCCTCAACCCTACCGCCTTCCTACAGCCCCATCCCCATGCCCTCATCTCCACGACCGCATCCCCGAGTCGGCATCCCATCCCCGAGTCGACGTCCCATCCCCGAGCCATCCTCTCATGCCTTAGTCCCTGCGCTCCCGCCTGTGCCTCAGTCTTTGCACGGCAACCCACCTTCCGCTGTGAGTATTAACGATGACATTAGTGATGGCTAATGTCGTCAATAAAAATTAATTTTTTTATTTAAATTATGTTAATTAAGTATAATTAGATATTAAAAAAATAATTAATTAAATATTAATTTAATTGATTAGTTAGATATTTAATTAATTAATTAATTAGAAGTATGGGACTTGGGTCTTGGCATGCAGAGTGCTCGATCCGAGGAAAGATGCCAGGCAGCATTGCAAATATGGGGCCAGGGCATGCCCTACGCGCTCGGACCTTGGGTCTCTGCTGGCGTCCAAGACATCCAGCCCTCGTGCGCCCTGCACGCTCAAGCCGAGGGAAGGTGTCGGTCAACATTGTGAATACAGAGTCGGGGCGTGTTCTGTGTGCTCAGGCCTCAGGTCCCAGCTGGCGTCCAGGCCTCGCTTGCCCTGCACGCTTAGACCGATGGATGGTGCCAGGCAGCTTTGCAAACACAGGGCTAGGGCATGCCCTGTGCACTTGGGCCTTGGGTCCTAGCTGATGTCTAGGACAGCCAGTCCTCACACAAGGGTCGAGTGCATATTCTACAGTATCCCATAATTAGATGTTAATTTAAGTAATTAATTAGATGTTAATTAAAAAAAAAATTGCATTGTATGAAACATAGATCCATCTTTCGATTAGTGCACATATTTTACTATATCCGTACATTTATATATTTTATACAGATAAAAGAATTATGTATGTTGGTCAATTGATTGTCCAATATGGATAGTTTGAAAAATATAAGTAATTCTATAGGTCCTTACAATTATCAAATGATATGATGAGGGTTCGAAAGAAATTTCAGACAGTATTTTTCTTTAGTTCTTCCTACACATCTTCAACTGTATGAAGAGAACTAAGGAGAAATACTATCAAAATTTTTTTTGATCCCTATTATATATCGTTTGATTATTGTAATTGACCTATAGAATTAATATATTTCTTGAATGAGATAGGACCTTCTATACCTACTAGTTGATGATAGAATCTATTTACTATATAAGTCATTTTAAATTATAAAATAATTAATTAGTGATTGCTTTATATTTATGTATATACAGAATTCTTAGATAGTGTGTCATAGACCATAGTTGGATGGACCGTCGAGTAGTCGACAGAGTGATTTTTATTGAATATAGGGAGGATGTAGAGTACTTTTGCTTTTAGAAATACAGCACTCTTACATTAAGGACGGGCTTGTTGCCCTTGTAACAGATGTGATAATAGAGAAATATTTGATAGGGACATAATTACTGTCCATTTGTATAAGAGTTGATGTATGCCAACTACAAGCATTGATACCTACATGGGGAAACATGGGAGAAAGTTGCAAGGATTAGAAGTGAGCAGGACAAGGACACAGATAGAATGGTAGATATGATTATGGATGTGGCTAGTTCTGAATTTAATTGAGATGTGGAGGATGATCCAAAAGCTAGCAGCGGCGATTTCTGCCGTATGCTGAAAGATGCTGATGAACCATAATGGCTAGGATGTGAAACATATACTGTATTATTAGCTGTATCAGAGTTATTGAACTTGAAGGTCAAGTTTAATATCACTATCAATTGTTATGATAGAATACTAGCAATAATAAAAAAAATACTATCAAAGGATGAGAAGCTTGTTGGAAGCTTTTATACTTTGAAGAAAATAATGAAAGGATTGGGTATGAGATATGAGAAGATAGATACATGCTGTAATGATTGCATTCTTTTCTATAAGGAGGACAAACTGAAGAGTTTATGTGATGTATGCGATGAAAGTTGATTTAAGCTGAGGCAAGAGGATAGAAATCAGAAAGATATACCATATAAGATTTTGCAATACCTTTTCCTCACTCCTAGACTTCGAAGACTCTATTTATCCAAGAGTACTACGGATAGATAAGATGGCACAAAGAAGGGATTCGCATATACTTCGATATGATGAGCCATCCATCGGACAGCGAGGCATGGAAGCAATTTGATGCTTGTCACCTTTTATTTACTTAGGAATCATATAATGTCCGACTGGGTCTATCTACAGATAGCTTTACACCGTTCAATCATGCAGCGGCCTCTAATTCATGTTGGCCAGTCTTTATTACTCCATACAATCTTCCGCTTGGGATGTGCATGAAAGAACATTACATCTTTCTTACATTAATCATTTCTAGACCACGACATCCTGGTACAAGCATTGATGTATATTTAAGACCTCTTGTTGATGATCTGAAATTCTTATGATCCTATAGCATACGTACTTTTGATGCATTGAAGAAGTAAAATTTTACAATGAAGGCTGCATTAGTGTGGACCATTAGTGATTTTTCTGTTTATGGGATGCCGTCAGGATGGAGCACTTATGGGAAGCTTGCATATTGATGTATTGCATTTTTATAGTAATTATTATTATTAGTTTTAATAATTTTGATAAAATTGATATAATAATTAACTAAATAAATGTAAGAACCTGATATGTTTTATGTCAATTGCAGGTAATTGAACCAGGTCACACCTAATTGGGTTTAACCATATTTTAAAGATCAAATTAAGTGAAATTGGTTGAATCCGATTCAGCAGGGTTTGTCATCCAGAGTTATCAGGTCTTGCATCAAAATCAGAGTCCACCTCAAAGCAGAATAACCAAATCAAGATATCAATGGACCCCACACCTTATCCTTTTTGGCATCATCAGCCAGAAAAGAAATTAGAGATGCAGAAAATAAATCAAGCAGTTAATCTCTCCCATCTAGTCAACCAATCTAAATTCTGGATATTTTGGTGTGAGGACCCCTAAAAGGCAAGCTACAGGACCCCAAATTGAGCAAGATTAGATCCTACAGAATTTTGAGAGAAGCAAAAAAGGAACATAATTTACAGAATTAAATTTAGATTCCAGATGAGGTGGCTACAGTAGGTTGAAGTTGGTAACAATGTTGGACACAACAAGAAACACCCGATACACCCAGATTCTTCTTAGTGTTTCTTGGCACAAAGATCTGATATGGCAACTAATTTTGGGTGGCAAAGAGCTATCTTGAAAAGAATTAAATGAAAGAAAATCAGAGTCCAAACTAATTCTGCATGAGGAGCAAACTGAGAAAGAATTGAAACTAATTCTTGAAAAACTTGATTTGGGCAGCCGAAACCTTACCTTATTTTGCAGATTTTGTAGACCCAGAAAGGAAGAAATTCTTCTCCTCTAATTAACCATGCCTCCTTTCCTTCTTTTACTATGGAAATCATAATAAAATCAAAAAATTTGGGCAGCATAAGGAGTAGATGGCTGGTGGTTGCTTAAAGCCTATCCAAAGGAGGAGAGATTCTATACCAAATAAAAAGAATGATATATAGAATAAAATCATGAAAAAAATACCACCATAACCCTAGCCCTAGCCCTATTTAAGGATCCTAAAACACCAGCAGGAAGGGGAGGAGAATCATCTTTGAAAGCTAGAAATCAAGCAAGAAGAGTTTGGAGTATCTGAAAGATTTGAAGAGAGGATTCATTCGACTCTACAATTCTTTCAGAGTTTTTAATTCTTTCTCTTGTTTACTTTGCATTTATTTTCTAGAACTCATTGTTAGGATAATTTTGGAGTTTTATTCAAGTAAACTTGAGTTTGATTTTGATATGATGAAAAGCTAAATTTCTAGCTAGGGTACCTGATGTAGCTTGGATTTAATTTCAATTCCAAAATCTTGTATTAATTTTCTTTGTTAATGCAATTGTTTGTTATTTGCACTTAATGCTTTTAAGTATTATTATCTTTGGTACTTGATCGATTTCGATTTATAATTGGTACTGGAAAGGAAGATTATAAATTGGAGTTAATAACAAACATCATCGGAATAATAATTGGAGCGGGAGCAGAAGATTTGACCTGTGGGATCTTGAAAATAATCACTGTGCTTATTGAACTAATTGAAATCTATTTTACTATTGGAAGATAGATTATAGGTTTTAATTAGTATATTTAATAAGATTCGGGAGAGATTATTAAATAATTTAGGATTATTTATCCTTGCATTAATAATTAAATTTGGATTATTAATCGGAATAGCTGGAATTGATAATTGGTCCAAGTGAAATCTGATATACCCTAGTGCTTTATCAATCGAATTTTGATTCAGCTTTCATTGAGTTCTTTAGAGTTAATTTTATTTTTCACTGTTATTCAGTTTCGATCGTTTAGATATTAGTAAAATTAGCGTTCATTTTTGGTAATTAAACTCAGTCCTCGTGGGAACGATCTCTTATTTATCATTATATTACTTGAGCGATTTCGTACACTTGCGAAATAGGCTATCAAGTTTTTGGCGCCGTTGCCGGGGACTAGTGCTTTAATATCAAAAATAGTTGATTTTACTAGTAATCTAGATATTTTATTTTTTTAGATATTTAAAAAAAAAAATCACTGACATTTCATAATGCTTAACTAATATAGTATAACAAAAATAATAAAAAAAAAAAATCAAACTTGATTGGACACTTGTTTCTTTGCAGTGCATCTCCATAATTAACTTTAAGGGCACTTAACCCATTAATCAGATAAGGTGGAGATTTGATCACCCTTCCTTAGCCCAAAAATCACATCCTTCATCCTGTATAACCTAGACCTTAATCTAAAATCAATTAAACGTTGGTCCTAGGATATTCGAGCTCAATAGGATAAGAAAGCCCTAAAGTTAGACCGGGTTCGAATTGATTAATTGCTCGGTGTCTAAGGCAAGTGGTTTAAGAAGGTGGTTTTCAATTGGTTCCGTTGTCTGACCTGGCCAACTCAGTTGGTGTCTAAGGAAAGCAACAAGCAGGGGACCTCCCACATCTTACACTTACCTGGCCGAGACAGTTAGTCAGTTTTGGGCTTGGAGTGCTTGAAGGCGATCTTGGAACAGTTAGGAGCTATCTAGATCTAGGTTAACCCTAGGATAGAAAGTCTATTTTGTGCTAACTTGTTTGCCATTAAAATTTAAACCTAATTAAAACACTCTTCTCTTTCATCTCTAGATTTAGGACTCCTTAGGACTCATTTCTAGTACTCTTTTCTCTCTCTTTCCTCTTCTCTCTTCTTAAAAAAAAAAAAGAAGATAATAATCTTTCAAAATTACAACTTGAAAAAGAGAATCGGGTCGATTTGTGAGAATTGAATCAAACCCCATTTCAAGTCAAGAAATTGAACGCACTTGTAAACAAAATATTAAAGCAGTCAGAGAAGGGAAGAAATCTGAGGCAAAAGTAGATCTAGAAATGGCTGAAGATCCAAGGAGAGAAGTAATCCTAGTAGGAAATAATGAGGTTGCTAGAGAGGCAAACCCCAGGGCACTGCGGGATTATGCCATGCCTACCGTGAATGGAGCTTCATCTAGCATCACAAGACCACCTGTGCAAGCAAACAACTTTGAGATCAAGCCTGCTTTGATCCAAATGATCCAGACAGCAGTTCAGTTTGAAGGATTACCCAATGATGACCCTAATGCACACATTGCAAACTTCTTGGAGATATATGATACCCTTAAGCATAATGGAGTGTCAGATGATGCAATTCGGCTAAGATTGTTCCCGTTTTCACTTAGAGACAAAGCTAAAGCATGGTTACAGTCTCTTCCTGCTGGCTCGATCACCACTTGGAATGACTTAGCACAAAAATTTTTGACAAAATTCTTTCCACCTGCTAAGACTGCCAAGTTGAGGACTGATATCCAAACCTTCGTGCAATTTGACATGGAGACCTTATATGAAGCCTGGGAAAGGTTCAAGGATCTGCTTAGGAGGTGTCCACACCACGGGCTGCCTAAATGGTTGGTTGTGCAAACTTTCTACAATGGGCTGAACAACCATACCAGAATTAATATTGATGCTGCTGCTGGAGGTTCATTGATGGGGAAGTCGCTTGATGAGGCCTATGATCTTTTGGAGGAAATGGCCAACAACAATTATCAATGACCCAATGAGAGAAACATGGCGAGGAAACCTGCTGGGGTTCATGAGATAGACGCTATTACTGCACTCAATGCAAAAGTAGATACTCTTTTCAAAAAATTAGATCATTTATCTATTAATGCTGTCAATACTTGTGTGCAGACCTGTGAGATGTGTACTGGGCAACATGCTACTCGAGATTGCCCAATTGACAGCTCATTCATGCCTCCAGTACAAGAACAAGTGCAATATGTGGCAAACCAAGGAAGGCAACAGAACAATCCATACTCAAACACCTACACACCTGCCTGGAAGAACCATCCAAATTTTTCCTGGGAAAATCAACAGCAACAACAAAATTATCAGAATAGAGGACCACTTGGTTTTCCACAGCAAGAAAAGAAGTCTCATCTGGAAGAATTGGTTGCAACTCTCACTAAGGCCACTACTGATTTCATGGGTGAGACTAAGGCAAACTTTCAAAACTAGCAAGCTGCCATTAAAAACTTGAAAATATAAATGGGACAGTTGGCCAACATGGTAGCTAACAGAACTCAAGGGTCATTGCCTAGCAATACTGAAACGAACCCGAAGGAGCATGTGAAGACAATTACTTTGAGGAGTGAAAAACAACTAGGGGAACAACAAGGGAAAGAGCCTGTTAATGAACAAGTAAAGGAACAAACTCAAGAAGAGACTATGGTCAAAGAGAAGCTAAAAGAGAAAAAGGAAGAGCCAATAAAGCCCTACAATCCACCAGTTCCTTTTCCTCAAAGGCTCAAGCAAAATAAGGATGACAAGAACTTTCTGAAGTTTTTGGAGGTCTTCAAGAAACTACACATAAATATTCCATTTGCAGAGGCATTAGCTCAGATGCCTAGCTATGCCAAATTCTTGAAGGACATCCTTTCCAAAAAGAGAAGGCTAGAGGACCATGAGACAGTCATGCTCACCGAAGAGTGCAGTGCAATCATTCAGAACAAGTTGCCATCAAAATTAAAGGATCCAGGGAGTTTTACAATTCCATGCAATATTGGCAATATCGAATTCACTAAAGCATTGTGCGATTTAGGTGCTAGCATTAACTTAATGCCTTTGTCTGTTTTCAGAAAGCTTGGACTAGGGGATGTGAAACCGACCAGTGTCTCATTACAACTAGCTGATCGATCGGTGACATATCTTAAAGGCATAGTGGAGGATGTATTAGTCAAGGTGGACAAATTTATCTTCCCAGTGGATTTCATTGTCTTGGATATGGAGGAAGATAGAGAGGTTCCTTTGATATTGGGGCGTCCATTTCTTGCAACTGGCAAGGCACTTATAGATGTCCATGAGGGTAAGCTTACTTTAAGAGTGGGACAAGAAGAGGTAATTTTTAACGTGCTTAATTCTTCTAAATATTCTCTTGAGAATGATGAATGTTTTAGATTAGATGTGATTAATAAATTTGTTAGTGAAATAATTGACAATTCTGAATATGACTTGATTGATGGTGTTAAAAATAAACAGCATGTTGATGTATTAAATGATGTTGAAAAATACAGGATTCAGTAGAGGCTAAGCCAAACCCCAAGCTTGAGCTTAAGCAGCTCCCTTCTCACTTAAGATATGCATTCTTGGGAGACTCATCTATTTTTTCTGTCATTATATCTGCTCATTTGTCTACTGAACAAGAGAAGAAATTGTTGCATGTGTTGAAAAAGCATAAGAGAGCATTAGGCTAGTCTATTGATGATATTAAGGAGATTAGTCCCAGTATATGCATGCATAAAATTTTAATGGAAGAAAACTACAAACCTTCAATTGAGCATCAACGTAGGTTAAATCCTAATATGAAGGAAGTAGTTAGAGCTGAAGTAATGAAGTTACTTGATACAGGAATTATCTACCCTATTTCTGATAGTAGTTGGGTGAGTCCTGTTCAAGTAGTTCCTAAGAAAGGGGGGATGACTGTTATTACAAATAATAAAAATGAGCTGATACCCACTAGAACAGTCACTGGTTGGCGTGTGTGTATTGATTATAGGAAGTTAAACAAAGCCACACGAAAGGATCATTTTTCTTTGCCTTTTATTGACCAGATGCTTGAGAGATTGTTCGGATATCCCTTCTACTATTTTTTAGATGGTTATTCAGGATATTTTCAAATTCTTATTGTACCTGAGGATCAAGAAAAAACTACATTTACTTGTCCATATGGAACATTTGCATATAGGAGAATGCCATTTGGGTTATGTAATGCACCTGCAACTTTTCAAAGATGTATGATGTCTATATTCTCTGATATGATTGAAAAATTTATTGAAATCTTTATGGATGATTTTTCAGTTTTTGGTCCTTCTTTTGATATGTGTTTGACTAACCTCTCCCAAGTTCTACAGCATTGTGAAGAAACTAATCTTGTGTTGAACTGGGAGAAATGTCATTTTATGGTGCCGGAAGGAGTAGTTTTAGGCCATAAGATTTCATCTAGAGGGATAGAAGTAGACAAAGCAAAGGTGGAGGTCATTGAAAAATTACCACCACCAACATCTGTTAAAGGAGTGAGGAGTTTCTTAGGGCATGCTGGCTTCTATAGAAGATTTATAAAAGACTTCTCTAAAATTACCAAAGCTCTTTGTAATTTATTGATCAAGGATGCGCCTTTTAAAATTACTGATGAGTGTTTGGTTGCTTTTAACAGATTAAAGAGAGAATTAATCTCAGCTCCTATCATCACTGCACCTGACTGGAATCTACCATTTGAACTCATGTGTGATGCAAGCGACTATGCTATAGGAGCAGTCTTGGGACAAAGAAAGGAGAATAGACTTCATGTGGTGTACTATGCGAGTCGAACACTGAATAATGCATAGTTGAACTATGCCACCACAGAGAAAGAGTTGCTCGCCATTGTTTTTGCTTTTGATAAATTTAGGCCATATCTTATAGGAGCAAAAACAATAGTTTATACTGATCACTCAGCAATTAAATATTTACTTGAAAAGAAGGATGCGAAATCGAGACTAATTCATTGGGTGCTCTTATTGCAGGAATTTGACTTGGAGATTAGGGATAAGAAATGAGCAGAAAATCTTGTAGCAGATCACTTGTCTCGATTAGAGTTAAGTAAAGAAATTGAGAACACTGAGGTACCCATTAATGAGTCATTCCCTGATGAGCAATTATTTGCATTACTCACATCTAGTACACCCTGGTATGCTGATATTGTTAATTTTAAGGCATGTGATATTATTCCTCCAGAATTTAATTACCAAAAAAAAAAAATTTTTACATGATGCAAAATATTATTTTTGGGAGGATCCATATTTATATAAGTATTGTCCAGATCAGCTTATTAGGAAATGTGTGCCTGATGATGAAATTAAAAATATTTTAAAACACTGCCATTCATTAGAGTGTGGAGGCCATTTTGGACCCAACAAAACAGCTGCTAAAGTATTACAGTGTGGTTTTTATTGGCCTAACCTGTTTAAAGATGCTATTGCTTTTGTTTCTTCTTGTGACCGATGTCAAAGAACTGGAAATATTTCTTTTAGACAGGAAATGCCACTAACCAATATCCTTGAAGTAGAACTGTTCGATGTGTGGGGATTAGATTTTATGGGGCCTTTTCCACCTTCTCATTCAAATCAATACATCCTGGTGGCGAAGGATTATGTATCCAAATGGATTGAGGCAGTAGCACTTCCCTCTAATGATGCCAAGAGTGTGCTCAAGTTCTTAAAGAAATACATATTCACACACTTTGGTATTCCAAGAGCTATCATCACGGATGAAGGTAAGCATTTTTGTAATCGTTATTTGGATTCTCTATTGATAAAATACGGTGTTACTCATCGTGTAGGAACACCATATCATCCTCAAACAAGTGGACAAGTAGAGATCTCCAACCGTGAAATTAAAAGAATATTGGAGACTACTGTCAACTCATCAAGAAAGGACTGGTCCCTAAAATTAGATGATGCGTTATGGGCATATAGAACAGCATTCAAAATGCCAATTGGGATGTCCCCGTATCGTCTAGTTTATGGAAAAGCATGCCATTTACCTGTGGAGCTAGAGCATCGAGCTTACTGGGCAACTAGGTTGCTAAATTTCAATATGGAAGCTGCTGGGGAGAAAAGGTTATTACAGCTTAATGAACTTGATGAGTTCCGCCTCCATGCATATGAAAATGCAAGAATTTACAAGGAGAGAACGAAAAGATGGCATGACAAACGTATTGTGAGGCGTGAATTTCAAGCAGGACAAAAGGTGTTGCTGTATAACTCTCGCCTAAAGCTATTTCCAGGCAAGCTCCGGTCTAGGTGGCAGGTCCATTTGAGATTATACAAGTTTTTCCACATGGAGCTGTTGAGCTGAAGAGTGGTGATAGGACCTTCAAAGTCAATGGGCAAAGGTTGAAGGAATACATAGATGGAGGATTTAAGCAATCAAAAACCTCCATAGCACTGACATAATGCATTGGGATAGTCAAGCTAATGACTATAAACTAGCGCTTCTTGGGAGGCAACCCAAGCAAATTTTTTTTTTTATTTTTTTGAGTCAATTTTAATCCTCACTATATTTTCAAGGTTTGAATGGACGTTGTTCACTTTTTGTAGGCACATTGAAGAAGATAAGAGAGATGAAATGACTGAGGACGAGTTGCAAACTCACACAAGCGCATAGGCACGCTACAAAGGGGAGTACCCCTGACCTTTAAGAATGCCTTGCTATGATATGTATTGTGATGATGATCTTGTCATTGAGCACAATGTCCAATTCAGATTTGGGGGTGCATTTGCATGAGCATTTCGTGTTAATAATATAAGATTGTCATTATGTTTGCATCTTTATCTTTATTTTTTAATAAAATATAAAAAAAAAAATTGGAATGTTGATTCATTGATCACTTGTAAGGATATAGAGGGGGACAATTTTACTTTTGTGTTATTGTTTGGCTATCTTAGCTTTAAATTTGGAAGTCAAATTCAGAGATTGACTGTTTTAAACTTGTAAATACTTAAATAAAATCTCGTATAGGAGATAGTTACTTTGCTTCGCCAATCCTATTTGTGAGCTTTGTTGCAATAAAATGTAGACAATTTACTTGGGAGAAATGATATAGGCATTCCTTTGGCGTATCCTTTTTGACCCCTTGTATTTTCTTTTCATCCTATCTCATATCTACTGTTCATATTTTTTGAGAATAAATTGATTATAATGGTTAGAGCATACTGAATTTTTAGTTTTCCTTCCCTTCAAAAAAAAAAAGAAGAAGAAGAAGAAGAAGAAGAAGAAAAAAAAAAGCACAATCTACTCCGCTGTTTCAAGTTGCCTAGTAACTAGGAGCATTCATGAGCCCCATGTTTGCTTTTACATCAAACAGTGACTTGAATTATGAGTATGCAAAGCACTTTGAGTATATGACTTGCTGAGTAACCGGGTGCCTTCATCACCAATGTCGGTATTCGCGTAAAAAGGCAAATGATGACTTAAGGAAGAGTGCCAAAGTGTATAGGCTATTCTAAAAGTATAAAATAAAACAAATAAAGGAAGGGATGTAAAGCATAAGTAATTGAGTATGCTCTGATTTATTGTGGTTAATTTATTTTCACTTATGTGACCATAACCATCATTCTTGTTGCTTGCTTTCCATTTTTTTTTTCTCGAAAAAGTCCTATTGATATCTTGAGTACGTTGTTTGCACTAGTGGAGATGGGCTGATAGGATTTTGCATTCAGGATTGGATGTTTGAACCGAATTATTTTATTAAAACCTAAAGGAAGCAGGGTAGCTATTGATTGTGCGTAATTTTGTTTGAGTATGAATAAGTTTGGAATAGTTAGCTTGTGGGTTTGCCTTTCGGTTTTGAGTTGGGGGGGTTAAGCCATGGCATTTGGGTATTACTCCTTTGTGTCTAGATGGATTTTGAGTATATTAATGTTAAATAAAGTTTTTAGCATTAATTTTTTTGAGATTCTCCATTTTTGATTTGGACTTTTCTTTTGCTTGGGGACAACCAAAAACTTAGGTTTGGGGGTATTTGATGTATTGTATTTTTATAGTAATTATTATTATTAGTTTTAATGATTTTGATGAAATTGATATAATAATTAACTAAATAAATGTAAGAACCTGATATGTTTTATGTCAATTGCAGGTAATTGAGCCAGGTCACACCTAATTGGGCTTAACCATATTTTAAAGGTCAAATTAAGTGAAATTGATTGAGTCTGATTCAGCAGGGTTTGTCATCCAGAGTTATCAGGTCTTGCATCAAAATCAGAGTCCACCTCAAAGCAGAATAACCAAATCAAGATATCAATGGACCCCACACCTTATCCTTTTTGGCATCATCAGCCAGAAAAGAAATTAGAGATGCAGAAAATAAATCAAACAGTTAATCTCTCCCATCTAGTCAACCAATCTAAATTCTGGATATTTTGGTGTGAGGACCCCTAAAAGGCAAGCTACAGGACCTCAAATTGAGCAAGATTAGATCCTAAAGAATTTTGAGAGAAGCAAGAAAAGAACATAATTTACAGAATTAAATTTGGATTCCAGATGAGGTGGCTACAGTAGGTTGAAGTTGGTAACAATGTTGGACACAACAAGAAACACCCGATACACCCAGATTCTTCTTAGTGTTTCTTGGCACAAAGATCTGATATGGAAACTAATTTTGGGTGGCAAAGAGCTATCTTGGAAAGAATTAAATGAAAGAAAATCAGAGTCCAAACTAATTCTACATGAGGAGCAAACTGAGAAAGAATTGAAACTAATTCTTGGAAAACTTGATTTGGGCAGCCGAAACCTTACCTTATTTTGCAGATTTTGTGGACCCAGAAAGGAAGAAATTCTTCTCCTCTAATTAACCATGCCTCCTTTTCTTCTTTTACTATGAAAATCATAATAAAATCAGAAAATTTGGGCAGCATAAGGAGTAGATGGCTGGTGGTTGCTTAAAGCCTATCCAAAGGAGGAGAGATTCTATACCAAATAAAAAGAATGATATATAGAATAAAATCATGGAAAAAATACCACCTTAATCCTAGCCCTAGCCCTATTTAAGGATCCTAAAACACCAGCAGGAAGGGGAGGAGAATCATCTTTGAAAGCTAGAAATCAAGCAAGGAGAGTTTGGAGTATCTGGAAGATTTGAAGAGAGGATTCATTCGGCTCTGCAATTCCTTCAGAGTTTTTAATTCTTTCTCTTGTTTACTTTGCATTTATTTTCTAGAACTCATTGTTAGGATGATTTTGGAGTTTTATTCAAGTAAACTTGAGTTTGATTTTGATATGATGAAAAGCTAAATTTCTAGCTAGGGTACCTGATGTAGCTTGAATTTAATTTCAATTCCAGAATCTTGTATTAATTTTTTTTGTTAATGCAATTGTTTGTTATTTGCACTTAATGCTTTTAAGTATTATTATCTTTGGTACTTGATTGATTTTGATTTATAATTGGTACTGGGAAGGAAGATTATAAATTGGAGTTAATAACAAACATCATCGGAATAATAATTGGAGCGGGAGCAGAAGATTTGACCTATGAAATCTTGGAAATAATCACTGTGCTTATTGAACTAATTGAAATCTATTTTACTATTGGAAGATAGATTATAGGTTTTAATTAGTATATTTAATAAGACTCGGGAGAGATTATTAAATAATTTAGGATTATTTATCCTTGCATTAATAATTAAATTTGGATTATTAATCGGAAT
The DNA here is from genome assembly GCF_000442705.2 of Elaeis guineensis. Classification (NCBI taxonomy): domain Eukaryota; kingdom Viridiplantae; phylum Streptophyta; class Magnoliopsida; order Arecales; family Arecaceae; genus Elaeis; species Elaeis guineensis. The sequence continues at coordinate 97,357,046 of NC_026001.2, forward strand.
AGCTGGAATTGATAATTGGTCCAAGTGAAATCAGATATACCCTAGTGCTTTATCAATCGAATTTTGATTCAGCTTTTATTGAGTTCTTTAGAGTTAATTTTATTTTTCACTGTCATTCAGTTTCGATCGTTTAGATATTAGTAAAATTAGCGTTCATTTTTGATAATTAAACTCAGTCCTCGTGGGAACGATCTCTTATTTATCATTATATTACTTGAGCGATTTCGTGCACTTGCGAAATAGGCTATCACATATCCCTAATGTATGGAGAATACAAAATCATTTCAGCTTGAGCATGGTCGTAAGCCCTGCTAGTTCGATTGTTGTCATTAATTCCTCCCCGAGCATCATCCTTTTTGAGAGCAACGGGACAGTTTCAAGAAGAGTAAGATAGAGAAGGACCTTGCACTTTCGCACCTCAGTGGTATGGAAGTATTTCAGAGAGTATCCCAACTAGACGAAGTCCAGTTTGGCATGCTATTTGACAAGCAAAAGTCTCGGGGGTTTGGTAGAACTCATAACTGGGTGAAGCGAAGCACCTTCTGAGAATTGCCATACTGGTCTATCAATTTGATCTGTCATAACCTTGACGTCATGCATATTGAAAAGAATGTATTCGATAATACTTTCTACACTATTATAGATGTCAAGTGCAAGACGAAGGACAATCTCAATGTAATATCCTGTTCTAAAGCCCCTCAAGCCCACCCGAAAGCTGCCCACCAAGCCCCCCCCCAAAAAAAAGAAAACGGAAAGAAGACTCATGATAGGAGTTTTTTTCTCTGACGAATCTCAATTGGGATGGGAGTCTTAGGACCACTAGGGTCCTAGGGCTCTCTATAAATAAGTCCTCCCCTCCCTAAGACCCCCCATCGGCGATCTTCAAGCTTGATTTTTTCTCTTTTCTCTAATTGAGGCTGCGACCACCTTTGCTCGTGCTTGTCGAAAATTGGAGCTGACAACACTGCTGAAGCTTGAGGCAAGACTCCGATCTTTCTTTTTCTCCCTCTTTTTTCCCTTCTCATGGTTTTGCGCACCCTTGTCGGCCATTGGGATCATCAAAAAATCCACAAAACATCATGCCTTATTTTTTTCTTGTTCGATCGAGCCCTTTTTCTTCTTTTTCGGCCACCAGCGCTACCACCCAAGGTGCCACACCTATAGGTCATGACCGCCACCTCCTTAGCCTCCTTTTCCAAAGGTTATGACCATCGATGATCGGCTAATGACCAGAGAAATCCAAGAAAAAGGCCGGGTCTCCTGTTTTTTATTTTTCTAAATCCCCCATCGATCGAGCCTCGTTGCCGGCGATCTCTTGCTCCCCACTGTCGATCATCACTGTCAGATCTTCGATCGTGTCGTCACCCTTCATTGGAGACCGAGCCACCGAGCCCCTCCCCTCGGTCCCTCCTCTGTTTGGCCAGGAAGAGAAAGAAGAAAAGAAAAGAAAGAAGAAGAAGAAAAGAAAAGGAAAAGAAAAAGAAAAAAAAAGAAAGAAAAGAAAAGAAAAAAAGAGAAAAAAAAAGAGAAGATTTTCTCTCTCCTCTCCCCTCTTTTCCTCTCTTCTCTCTCTACTTTCTCTCTCTACTTTCTCTCTCTAAAATTTTCTCTCTAAAATTTTTTTCTCTCCTTCTTTCTCTCTAAGAAGATCTATGGATCCTATATTAGGCCATTTTTTCTCCTTTTAGAGACCATGACCTCGAATTGATTCAGTGCCCGGATGATCTATCGGACTGGTCACCCAATCAATTATTTTTTTTATTATTTAATTTTATTAAATTTATGAAATAAAAATTGATCCTGATTTAATATTTTAAATAAGATTATCTGATTCATTGAAGGAAGACAAAAGATCTAAGATGAAAAAGATAAGTAATCCTGACACTTCTTACTTGCTTTTGAAATTATTAATTATTTTATCATGAAAAGAATTATTTTATATTTTTATAAAATAAGGATCAAGTATATGCATTATAAAATTTATGATTCATAGTAAAATAATAATTTATGAATATATTAATATGAATGATTTTTCTTATGAAATACAAACTTCATATTTTTGAAATATATATCTGGTTATAAATGGAATGATTTCATGATTATTTTATTGTTAAAGATTATTTATGAATTATAAATTTTATAAAATTATCTAGTATCTTATTTATGTATGATTTAAAAAAATATGATTTGATGAAATATGATTTAAGAATATCTATCTTAAGAAATATGAAAAAAAATTCTCAGATAGCTATATACGACCCTACCAATGGATAATAGTTATTGACATATGACCCTACCAGTGGATAATAGTAATTGACATACGATTTGCCAATAGATAATAGTAGTTGGTACATGATCCTGTCAATGGGTAATAATAATTGGTGCATGATTATGGCCCTGTCACGAATATAATAGTGACCTTAGTATTTAGTCTGAGAGAATTATTAAGAATCATGATATGAAAAGAATGATAAATAATTTATGACTTTATATATGAAATTGACATAAATTTTGACTTTGTTTATGTTATGCATTGGAAACTATATTTATGTAAATTGCCTGATTTATGCATATGCAAGAGTATTATTGATTTATAATATATTGTTATTATAAAAATTTTATGTTTCAATAATAATCATCTTCTCTAAATAATTTATTGATGCATGCTTATGCTTGATCTGGATAAGATAGTATAAGATTTACCTATTGAGCTGGTGTAGCTTATATCTTTTTTTTTTCTATCCAGATAAATAAGATTAGAAAATAAGAAAGATCTAGGCTTGAGGGTCTACACCAGTAAGCATGGAGATTTCCAGTTGAAATTGAATTTATAGGATTATTATGGGCTTGTAATCAATTACTGATGAATGTTGATATATAGGTTTTGTATTTGATTTTGGATTTAGGTGCTCTGAACTAATTTTGGTTTAATTATTTGATGAATAATTGAACTGAATCTTTTATTTGATGGATTTTAACTGATTATGATTGATTGGCTTCGTGTTATCATGGGCCCCATCCCTCGATAGTATGGTTGTGTTATGTCTCGAATTTGAGACGTGACATTTAATAGTATCAGAGTCAGATTTGATCATGGGTAAACTTAAAGTCTAGCAATGGATAGATAGATCTCGTTTAGCTAGATCATATTTAACTAAATAAGAATAGATAAATTTTCTTAGAGTTTTCGTTACTCATTTAAGGAAGTTAATTAATGCTAGTATTTTTTTATCTAGATGATAATGAGCAATAGAGAGAATGAAGTCTCGATGAATCCTGCCAATAGAAAGAGAGGAGCAAGAAGGACTACAAGAAAAATGCTAACCAATCGATTGAGCAGGCCCCTAATGCATCGACCACTCAGGCGACATTGCTGGGGTATGTCAAGTAGTGGTCTAGCTTATTCAACAACAGCAGATATAAATCGCTCCTTAACCTGCACCATCTTTAGAGTCATATTATGAGAGATTTAGAAGGCTTAATCCACCACTATTTGAGGATGGACCTGACCCTCTGATTGCAGAGATATGAATTCGAAAAATGAAAAAGATGTTTGATGCACTACAATATCCTGAGGATGTGAAGGTTAGGTTGGCAATTCCTATGCTAAAAAAAATATCGAGTTTTGGTGGACTGCAATAAAGACTGTATATGAGAATAATGATAATCAATTGATATGAAAGGAGTTCAAAAAGAGATTTTATGATCAGTATTTTCTTGAGTCAGTGAGATTAGTGAAAGAAAATGAGTTCTTGAATTTGAGGTAAAAAGATAATGTGACAGTACTGGAGTATGCAAACAAATTCAATAAGTTAGGTCAATTTTGCCCTCAACTTATAGAGTCTGAAAAAAGTAAAGCAAATAGATTTGAGCATGGTCTAGGATATAAAATTCTCTCTCATTTGTTCTCCCATCTTTTTAGTGGCTATAAGGATGTACCAGAACGAGCTTTGAAAGTTGAATCAGATATTAAAAGATCAGAGCAAAAAAAAATAGAAAAAGATCTAGACCAACTGGAACTCAGAATGATCAATATGACAACTTAGAGAACCACTCTAATAAGAAGAAAAAAATTGAGACTTGTAAGTACTGTGATAGAAATCATAGTGGGCCTTGTTATAAGAAACTCGAAATGTGCTTTGAGTACGGCAAGAAGGGACATTTGGCATGAGATTGTCTTAATAAAAAGAATGACTCTAAGTTCACCAAACTTACTGATCAGAATCAAAAAGAGAATGCACGAGTATTTACTTTGACTGAACTGGATGCCAATGCAGATGATCAAGTCATTACAGGTATGATTCTAGTCAACCCATAGATGCCCATATGTTGTTTGATTATAATTTTGTTATTCTTTTGTGTCTTCTAAGTTTAACTATATATTTAAAGAATTGAATAAATTATTATATGTGATATCTTTACTTAAAAAAAAAAATATTTTCACTGTTGCTTTATTTAAGAATTGTGTCATAAGAAAGTCAGGGTGGATGAAAATTAATCTAAAGTATGATAAAGATAATATGAAGATAAGATATTCTCATTTATTTGAAAATGAAGATATGTCAAGTTTTGAGGATGAAATTTTTTTTTAAGGAGGATAAAATATAATACCCTATCCTAAAACCCCTCAAGCCCACCCGAAAGCGGCCCACCAAGCCCAAAAAAAAAAAAAAAAATGGGAAGAAGACTCCCGATAGGAGTCTTCTTCTCTGGCGAATCTCGATTGGAATGGGAGTCCTAGGACCATCGGGGTCCTAGGGCTCTCTATAAATAAGTCTTCTCCTCCCTAAGACCCCCCACCGGCTATCTTCAAGCTTGATTTTTCCTTTTTTCTCCGATTGAGGCCGTGACCACCCTTTCCTGTGCTCGTCAAAAGTTGGAGCCGACAATGCTGCTGAAGCTTGAGGTAAGACTCCGACCTTTCTTCTTCTCCCTCTTCTCTTCCTTCCCATAGCTTCGCGCACCCTTGCCGGCCGTCAGGATCATCAGAAAATCTATAAAACATCATGTCCTATTTTTTTCTATTCGGTCGAGCCTTTTCTTCCTCTTTTTTGGCCACCAACGCCGCCATCTATGGTGCCGTACCCATGGATCATGACCCCCACCTCCCTAGTTTCCTTCTCCGAAGGTTATGGTCGTCGGTGATTGGATAATGACTTGAGAAATCCAAGAAAAAGGGTAGGTTCCCTATTTTTTATTTTTCTAAATCTCCCGTCGGTCGAGCCTCACTGTCAATGATCTCTTGCTCTCCACTGTCGGTCGTCACTGTCGAACCTTCGACCATGCCGCTGCCCTTTATCAGAGTCCGAGCCATCGAGCCCCTCCCCTCGGTCACTCCTCTGTTCGGCCAGGAAGAGAAAGAAGAAAAGAAAAGAAAGAAGAAGAAGAAAAGAAAAGGAAAAGAAAAAGAAAAAAAAGAAAGAAAAGAAAAGAAAAAAAAAGAAAAGATTTTCTCTCTCCTCTCTCCCCTCTTTCTCCCTCTTTCCCTCTCTTCTCTCTCCATTTTCTCTCTTTACTTTCTTTATCTAGAATTTTCTCTCTCTAAAAATTTTCTCTCTCCTCTTTCTCTCTCTAAGAAGATCTATGGATCCTATATTAGGTCATCTTTTTTTCTTTTAGGAACCTATGACCCCGAATCGATTCAGTGTCCGAGTGGTCTATCGGATTGATCATTCAATCAATCACTTTCTATTATTATTTAATTTTATTAAATTTATGGAATAAAAATTAATCTTGATTTAATATTTTAAATAAAATTATCTGATTCATTTAAGGAAGATAAAAGATCTAGGATGAAAAAGGTAAGTAATCCTGACACTTCTTATCTACTTTTAAAATTATTGATTATTTTATCATGAAAAAAATTATTCTATATTTTCATAAAATAAGGATCAAGTATATGCATTTTATAATTCATGATTTATAGTAAAATAGTGATTTATAAATATGTTAATATGAATGATTTTTTTTATAAAATACAAACTTCATATTTATTAAATGTATGCCTGGTTATAAATAGAATGATTTCATATTTATTTTACTATTAAATATTATTTATGGATTATAAATTTTATAAAATTATCTAGTATCTTATTTATATATGATTTAAGAAAATATAATTTGATGAAATATGATTTAAGAATGTCTATCTTAAGAAATATGAAAAAAAGCTCTCAGGTAGCTATGTACAATCCTACCAATGGATAATAGTTATTGGCATATGACTTTTTCAGTGGGTAATAGTAATTGACATACGACGCTGCCAACAGATAATAGTAGTTGGTATACGATTCTGTCAATGTGTAATAGTAGTTGGTACATGATTATAATCCTATCACGGGTATAATAGTGACCTTAGCATTTAGTCTGAGAGAATTATTAAGAATCATGATATGAAAAGAATGACAAATAATTTATGACTTTATATACGAAGTTGACATAATTTATGTAAATTACATGATTTATGCATATGCAAGAGCATTATTGATTTATGATATATTATTATTATGAAAATTTTATATTTCAATGATAATCATCTTCTCTAAATAATTTATTGATGCATGCTTATGCTTGATCTGGATAAGATAGTGTAAGGTTTACTTACTGAGCTAGTGTAGCTCATATCTTTTTCTTTTTTTTTTATCCAGATAAATAAGGTTAGAAAATAAGGATGATCTAGGCTGGAGGGTCTACACTAGTAAATGTGGAGATTTATGTTGAAATTGAATTTATAGGATTATTATGGATTTGTAATCAACTACTGATCATTTTAATATATGGGTTTTGTATTTGATTTTGGATTTAGATGCTTTGAATCAATTTTGATTTAATTATTTGATGAATAATGAAACTGAATCTTTTATTTGATAGATTTTAGCTAATTATGATTGATTGGCTTCGTGTTATCGTGGGCCCCATCTCTCGATAGCATGGCCGTGTTATGTCCTGGATTTGGGGTGTGACACCCAAGGCTTGAGCAGATATGAAAAACATATGTAAGCATCCTCTATTTGAGCTGATTGAGATGTCACATGGAAAATAAAATCAAAAGCATCTTATACCTTAACAAGAAAGTAGTTGAAGAATATTTGTGAATAGTGTAAAAGTCTTAAATTTCTAGATGGTTATGCAAGTAATATAGCTCGGTGTGTCAATGTCAAAGATTGTAGATTTTATGGGCTAAAGAGTCATGACTATCATGTCTTCATGCAATGATTACTCCTATTGACTTGGCGTGTATTGTGCAGGATCTAGTACCTCACGTTGCAGCAGGAAGAAAGAAGAAACAAAACAAGAAACACAATATAAATACATGGATCGGCCTCAAGCCTACCTCCACGGGGCATGCAAGCTTCACTATGAGAAAATAAAATACAACAATACAAGACGAACTTACCACTCAATCCTTGTACAAGAGTCTCTCAACAAGAAGTTACCCTCACAAAAGCTTTCTCAAATCTCTCAAGGAGATCCTCTCACAGGCCTACCAGTATCAAGATCCTCGATGCCCCTGGACGTTTCTTGTGGAGTGAACCGCTACATCATGTCTCTCCACAGCTGCTTTGCTTGATGCTTTGCTCTACCCCCGATTCTCTATCGGTGCACTGCAGGGTCTGCTCTGCCCACTGCGCATACGCAGAGCTCTGCTAGACTCCTTCTGGTGGCTGCACGAGCTTCCCTCACACTGATGCCTCCACTCACGGCTCTCTGCCACATCTCTACATGTATCCATGATTTTGTTCACCCATAGAACCTCTTAAAGGCCCTAAAACCTAGACTGTATTAGAATCAGACTCCTAATCGAACTCTCATAGCTTCTCGACCATCCGATCACCCCTCAGATCGAAAATTGGCCATTGAATCGCATCTCATCATGCCAGATCACGCCTATGATCTCCCTAGGATAGCTCCCAGCCATCTGATCATGATCGTGATCATCCAAAGCCATCCGATCATGCATTGATCTATGAGAACCCCCCATAAGCAACGAGAAACCACCTAAAAACACTGCCAGTCCATCGTGGACTGTGAGAAACCAGGTAGAAAATGCCCTAGCGGTTCACAGTGGTCGCCATGGACCGTTGGTCCATGCACCGCACGTGGACTTCATGAGGATTCGTATGGACCGTGCCAATGCATGGCTGCCTGGGCCTGAGCCATGCACCATGCATACCCACGCATCCGCGTGCTTGCAGCTGGTCCGCACACTTGATGCATATCGTAGTATACCAAAATTAATTCTACTCACTACTATGTAGATAGAGTGAGTTGGGATCGTATCCACAGGGACCTCAGGCCGATTATTTCGAAAATACAAATGAAAAGAATAGTAGATTGCAAGAAACTAAGAATGAAACTTGAAGATTGCAATAAAAATATTTTTTTTTGATTAAATAAAACAGCATACATATTGTAAAAGAAATAAAAGTACGATACAAGATAACTAAACCAAGTTGAACTTCTCACTGCGCCCGATGGTGGATGCACCTCTTTGAATCCTTCATCTTCCTCCGTGTAGATAGCGGCAGGATGGCTGGAAGGTTTGGTTTAAAAACTTTAAGAAAGAAAGATAGATAGGAGAGGGTATAAAAATATGGAAAAGATGGCAGCACTAGGATCAGGACCACTCTTAGATTTGATGGAAGGCGTGCTAGGGTTAGGACCTCCCCTAGACTTTTTAGGATGTGGAGAATGGATCTATGGAGGAATATGATGTCGTGCTAGGGTTAGTACCCCCCATAGACTTATGGAGAAGAGAGAAAGAGAGATGGGGGCAGCGGCTTGGAGAGAAACCTAGGTATTGGCTTGATGGGAAGCGAGAAAGAGAAGAGCTTTGATGGAGGAGAGAAGGAGGAAAAGAGAGGGAAGAAGATGAAGAATCCTAGAAGGGGGTTGATGTCTCTTTGGAAGAGAAGGGGGTGTGTATTTATAGAGTGGAGGCTAGGATTTTAGGTGTTGGAGACTCTAGAGTTTCATGAGAAGAGAGGTAGGAGCATGAATAAGGATCTTTAGGTCTTCATATTGCTTCTCTTCCGTTGATCAATAAGTTGTGTTCACATTAGATCTTGATAAAGAGTGATCTTTTAATCTGAGCTGTTGATATTTAAGTCATATTTATACTTAGTTCTATTTATCTTCTAATCTGGGCCCTTGATTGCAGTGGTTGCTTTTTGATTCTTGATCTTTAAATCGCATTCACACTTGAACAGGAACTGGTTGCCTAGTTCACTCACTTCTAATCCGATTTGAGTCTAATTTGAATTGTATGAACCCAAACTCCTAATTATCTACAAAATAAATTAGAAAGTATCAAATTTTAATAAAATAATATCAATTACTATAATATTTAATGTCTCTAGTGACTTAAATTAAGTGTTTATCACATCCTTCAACTTAAATTTTACTTATCTTTGAGTAAAATAGATACATTAGCATTGTACACCAAATTGTCCTTGAATTGAAAGTTATCCTAGGTATTCTTAACTGTAGCGGATATCTAGTTGGACCATTAAAGAGGTACTTTATTGGATTACTAATTCAACCCAGTTAGTAGTTGAATATTAGCCATAAAAATTTTAGAGATTTTTTTTCAACAACTCTTCACTATACTTTTTAAGTCCTCTAACTTGATGTGAGCAGGATTTATTATTTTTTTAAAATTTAATTTCTTTATTATCTATTTTTTTTATTTTTTTTTCAAAAAAAATCTAGTGTAATGTCTTAGCCTCTTAAGCTAATGACTCCCAAATTAGTTGGCTTTAGGGTATTAGCTATAGAATACCTCTCAGGCTTACTGACTCGAGTCTAAGAAAAGCTACGAGATAAGACAGACTCTATAACAATCTTTTAGCATCCCTATCTTTTGACGCGAACTACAATGCTTACTTAGGCGAAGGAGCCCGATTACTCAGTAAGACAATGCTAAATTATTTTTTTTTCTTTTTTTTTTATAATTAAATTTTTTTTTGCATACCTCGATCTTTCCACCCTTACCCCCATGAACCAGATTTTTCATTGAGATGGTGGGAAGAGGGTTCTGAAAGCAGTCCAAAATTTAGTCTGGTCTAAGTTCTACCTTTCATTAGGTTTTCTTAATAATTTGCCCCTCAGTGTCTCTAAAATTATCTAGACCGTTAATCATTCATAGATTAAGGTACCTGATTAACTCTAAATCGAGATAAAATTTAAATACACAAAGCTAATTATTTCTGATCATACTTGAGGACTCAATTAAATTAGTTTTCCTCCCTCCCAACTTAATGTCCATTGTCCCCTTTAAAAGAAGAGAATCACAATAAAATGTAACAAAGAAGGATACCACCTGAGTTTAATGTGTGCATTCATTATTGAGAGATCCTTTATTGTTGGGTGTAGTGTGTTCTTGACTCCAGCTGACAAAAATGTGGCTCTCCTCCCAATTTAGCTAGTAGCATCACTCATCCACTCTACTATAGAGATTCAACTTGACTAATTATCTTTCTAGAAATTTTTATAAAATAAAAAAAAAATAAAAATATTGCACAAGCTGGATTGCCTTCCAACAAGCGCTAAATTTAACATCTTCAGTTGGATGTTATAAAAAAATCTCACCAATAACCAACTTGGATATGTCCCTCAAAATTTTAAAAGGACAAGACCAATCAGAAGGCCTTGTCATCATAGTCAAAAAATATTCATGGATTGCTCTATAACGATTAGCTCGGACCAATAGAATGTATCGGGCAAGCCCGCAATACTAGGGACTAACAATATTCTCATAATTTTTCTAATGATCAGGAAGGGATTATGTTTTTTGAATCGAGATTAAGGTTGGTAATTTAGGAGTTTTTTCAATTATAACCTGATCTACTCTAATCCTTATCTCAGGTATGACATGTTTCAGCATCATCTCTTTCCAATTTCGAGCATGATTTTTTTTTAAATTAACACTAAATCTATCTCCATACATCGTTTTAACACCATAGAAAGATTTTGGAGATGATCGTTGAAAGTAGTGCCAAAAATAGGAAAATCAATCATAAAAATCTCATTATTATTATCCCTCATTTTAGAGATATCTCACCCAATAGCTTCTTTATGTACTTTTAGAATATCTATAAGTTAGACTTCCTGATTAGGGATCACTAGAAAGATGTCGGTGGGTGCATCAAGAAGTAGCTTCAGTTTTAGAGCAGGTGGTAATTCTAACAAGGGAGCTATTGGGGGTTAAATGACGGTTTATATTTTTTGATCCAAATTTGGATGGTTTTAGGATAGGGTGTATCGACTAGATCATTTGTTTTTGTGATATATCCATCGACATCAAAATTGTCCACCCTGAAATGAGCTAAACGGAGATTTAAAGAATCCTAGGAGAGAATTGTGGGTGTAACTTTCTCTATTATGTTATTCATTTGTAATCTTTAGAAAGTCTCAATTAATTTTATTTCGTCAGTTTGTCCTCCTTTTTCGTTATAAGGAATGGATGATTCTAAGACACTTGAGAATGGGACCATAGGTAGGTAAGGTGATGATGGAATTGGTTCATCCCACCATTTGAATCTCTCTCTAGATATTTCTATCTTAGTCGAATTGTCTGTGTTGGTCGTTTGGGTTGTGCAGGATTGTTCTATGATCAGTTTATTTTCAAGAGTCATAATCGATTATTCAGAAAAAATTACAGAGACATTAAAATTTTTAGCTAGGTATTGTTCCTCTGGATTACTCTCAGGCTGACTAAGCAGCTCTCCTTCCTCATCCCTATTGATTGCAATTACTGATTAATCGATTTAAATTTTTATTTCGGCTAAGGATTGCATAGAGGTGTGAAGGAGCTGATTGGTGCTTTCAATCTTATTTTGGCTAAGGATTGCATAGAGGAGTGAAGGAGCTGATTAGTGTTTCCAATCTTATCTAGTGCTTGCAAAATCTTCTCTTCAAATGATGAGCTATAGATAGTTGGAGAAGGTTGATATTGCGAATAGAGCATGTCATAATAGGATGCTTCTCCAAAAGTAGATCGCTGTGCTGTCGGGGCACCCACTGGGTGTGGGTTCCATTAAAAACTTGCTTGAACCCCCCAACCTGGATTATAGTTGTTGAAAAATGGGTAATTTTCTAATTCACAGGCTATTTAGATTTGATCTTGATAAATTTGCTCATACCTAAACTCAAAAAATTAGTACATGGCTAGGCATTCAACTTGTTGTGCAGGAAGAAAAGATGTAGAGAGAGAATGTCTAATAGCCAGTAGGTGATCTAATCTATGAGATAGTTCATCTTTTCTACTATAAAAATCCATATTCCTAGCATCGATCTAATTTATCAGATTGTTTTGATTATTTTAATATACAATCAAAGGGTTCAGATCAGAACAATCTTCTTCTGATTTTTTTTAATTTAAAAAAAAGAGAAGAAGAAGAGAAGATGGAGAAAGAGAGAAGTTCTAAAGATGAGAATCTCAAAAGAGTCCTAGACCTAGAGACAATAGATGAGATGGTTATTTTTAATTATTTTTCTTAGTTTTTCAAATAAGTAATGTAATCAAGCCAACTTCATCCTAAGGTTACCCTAGATCTAGATAACTTCTAACTGTCAAAGTCATCTTCGAGTACTCCAAGTAAAAGACTAGTCACTCAACTGGCCAGGTAAGTGTAAAGTTGGTGGGGGTTCCTTCATTGCTTTTCTTAGACACCAACTAAGTTGGTCAGGCTAGCGAATAGAACCAATTAATAAACTATTTTTTTTGAAACGTAATCTCTGAACTACTTTTCTAGACACTAATTAAATTGACCAACCTTAATCCGATCCAACTCTTAGGGTTTCTTATCCTATTGAGCTCGAAAGTCCTTAGAGGCCAACGTCTAAGTAATTTTAAGTTAGAAACTTAGGTCAATACAAATGCAGGATTGTGATTGGTGGGCCAAGGAAGGATTATCAAATCTCTACTTTATCTTATTTAATTGGATTAAGTACTTTTAAAGTATTTTATGAAAATATGCAATGCAAAAAGAAAATATGTCTAAATATGTTAAGTAGATTTTAAGATTTAATTAGTTTATCTATATTAGTCAAGTGTTATGTGGTGTCTTTGTATTCTTTTTATTTTATGTTATCTTTAAGCAAGAAGGAATAAGAGATAAATTTTAAATTAAGTTAATTAGATATAAGAAGATTTAGTGAATCTAACTAAATGAAAAATAAATAATGCTAAGATTAAAAGGTAAATTGGTAACCTACAAATAAAGTAACAAATTAAATCTACTTTTAGGATAATAAATTATTTTAAGTTATAAAAAGCAGCAAATCACTAAGAATAATGAGCGGTAATAAATAAGATAACTATTTAACTATGCAAATAAGGTAATCTTACAGTTAAGAATAAAAGATAATTATGTAATCTAAATAAAAAAAAGAGTCTAATCTACTGAAAAAATAGAAAATTAATAATTATATAAAGTAGTAAATTATTCTAAGCTATAGAATGCAGTAAATCACTGAGCTATAGAAAGTAATTTTTTTTTTATACATATAAATAAAGTAATCTAGCTAGAGAGCAGTAAATCTACCATATATAAAAAGTAATATAAGATAAAAATTTAAAAAAAATAAATAAAAGATAATTAAGCAATTAAAATAAATTAATTAATAATAAAAAAGTAAATTATCAATTAGCAAAATAAAATATAAAAAATAAGAGTGTAAAAGAAGAAAATAATCAACTAGAAAAATAGAGTAGTAAATATTTTTTTGATTTGTTTTAAAACAATCATGTCAAGATTTTCGGTAATGGCACCAAACTTTAATGCATGTCGTAGTACAATAAAATTAATTCTACATACTACTATGTAGATAGAATGAGTCGGGATCGTATCCACAGAAACTTTAGGCCGCTTCTTTTGAAAATATAAATAAAAAGAATAGTAGATTACAAGAAACTAAGAATGAAATATGAAGATTGTAATAAAAATATTTTTTATTGATCAAATAAAAAAGTATATATAATGAAAAAAATAAAAGTACGATACAAGATAATTAAATCAAATTGAACTTCTTACTATGCCCGATGGTGGATGCGGCTCCTTGAATCCTTCATCTTCTTCTGTGCTGATGCGGTAAGATAGTTGGAAGACTTTGTCTAGGAACTCCAAGAAAGAAAGGCAGATAAAAGAGGGTATAGGAATATGGAAAGGATAGCTGCACTAGGATTATGATCTCTACTAGATTTAATGAAAGGTGTGCTAGGGTTAGGACCTCCCCTAGACTTTTTAGGATGTGGAGAATGGATCTATGGAGGAATATAGTGTCGTGCTGGGGTTAGTTCCTCCCCTAAACTATTGGAGAAGAGAGAAAGAGAGATGGGGGCAGCAGTTTGGAGAGAAACTTAGGCATTGACTTGATGGAAAGAAATAAAAGGAAGAGCTTTGATGGAGGAGAGAAGGAGAAAGAGAGAGGGAAGAAGATGAAGAAACCCACAAGGGGGCTGATGTCCCTTTGGAAGAGAAGGGGGTGTGTATTTATAGAGTGGAGGCTAGTGTTTTAGGTGTTGGAGGCTCTAGCATTTCATGAGACGAGAGGTGAGAGCATAAATAAGGACCTTTAGATTTTCATATTGCTTCTCTTCCATTGATCAATAAGTCGCATTCACACTAGATCTTCATCAAGAGTGATCTTTTAATCTAAGCCCTTGATATTTAAACCATGTTCATACTTGATTTCATTTATCTTTTAATCTGAGCCCTTAATTAAAGAGGTTGCTTCTTGATCCTTGATCTTTAAGTCACATTCACACTTGAATAGGAGCTGGTTGTCTAGTTCACTCAATTCTAATCGAATTTGAGTCCAATTTAAATTGTATGAACCTAAACTCCTAATTACCTGTAAAATAGACTAGAGAGCATCAAATTTTAATAAATTAATATCAATTATCATAATATTTAATATCTTTAGTGACTAAAGTGTTCATCAATGCTGCCATGTGTACTCGCTCCGCCACGGCCTCCACCAATCCGTCACCAGTCTCTGCCACCTAATGGACTGTGCCATTTGCTTTGAACTTCTTTCGAGCGTATCTTCTCCATCTGGACTCTGTTTGGACTGATCTTGGGCTTGTTGGACTCTGATCATCATCCTAAATCTTGCTCTAAATTTTTTATGGATCAAATCTTGAGGCATATTTTCTAACAATCTTTATCTCGACTCGATATTCGATCTCTATCTGACTTTTAGAGCTTCTGGATCTTCTCATCCCTGCGCCTTGGGATAATCGCCTGCTACTCATGGATGGACAAATATGGGAGTCAAGCTAGGCTGCTCGATCCTATCTCCATCATATGCTGTGCACCTCACAGCACCTCCTGACCTGAGATCTGCTCGGGGTAGCCTTCGTGCGATGTTGCTCATCCTGCTGAGTCTCTCATCCTGTGCTCGATCCATTTTCACCTGAAGCTCCAATTGAAGAGAAAAAAAATTGTTTCTTTTTGGATAGCCCAGGTTGCATCTAAAATCTTTCTACTAATCTATATAAATAAGGATCAAATCCTTATCTGATTAACAGCAGAATGAAAGATCAAATCTCCAAAAATTTGAAGCAAACCTTTGCAGAGGTCTGGAAGTGCAAACTCTCTACTTCACATACATGCCAAATAATGCGGAAAAGCAAGATGAATTCTGATCAAATTACCTTCGCAATCCAATGAAATGAGAGAAGAGAGATACTGGTGTGATGCCTCACACCAGCAAGGGGGATGCCCAACATGTGTCCCTTGCCAAAGGAGGAGGGGCGGCAGGGATGAGGAGAAGCTAAGGAAGAAAGGAGGGAAGGAGCTTCCTCTTCTCATGCCTCTCTCTCTCTTTCTCTCTTCTCTTAATCTGATTTATTTTCTATACATCCATAAGTAGAGACCCTCTCTATTTATAGATGATTCTCATGATCCAATAAGTATAGGACTCATAATTTAAACATACTTTGAATCAGTCCAATACTCATGAAAGAAGGATTTCTACATGAGATAGAATTGCCATCACATATGACAACTACATTACATCTATTCTCACATGCACATGGGATGCCCATAATGAGTAAGATTCTAAGTGTTGGTCATGTTGGATGTATATGCTAGAAGTCAATTTTGACTGATGCATATCATATTACTAGGATATGATTTTATACTTAATGAGCATTTATATTACCATTCTTATTTTATGTGTCCATGAATCATCCAAAAGATTAATAAGATGATGACTATATTCTTAAAGAGTTGAGAATTTAAGACATGTGTCATTGATGGTTAATTTGTAAATTGCTCCTGATCATAGAATCATCATGGAGTGATGATTGATCCAAATAGATCAGTGTACAGATTGCTTCCTTCGGATAAATGAGTCTCAAGTTTACGGTGTAGATACGCTGAAGCGAGAGTGCAGATAGTTGTTAGATAATAACTAGTACTGAGCGTGATCAACAAGAGAAGTCACATAGATATCTGCTCACTCATTTGTGACTTTTTTGATACTGCAGTAGTGCGACTGATCTTTTAATCTGTGGTGCTACAGCTGCTCGCAGTGAGGCTGCTGGTATTTGACTATAAAAAAATATTGACTCAATGAGTCTTTGTAGTGGATGTTGGTAATAGTTGATCCATTATAAAAGTAGGATGTGCATTTAGATGGAATCTATCGATGCTAGTAGAAGAAAGAAATTCTTTGAGATTTAAGAAGCTAAGTCCTTAAGTCTATGGCTATAGCAATGTGATTAATAGAAAAGAGTTCTCATGAAAATCATACATAGACTGATAATGAGGTTTGACGATTCATCCATGATCTGCCATCTGATCGAAACTCATGATAGAGGGACTATATCATACGTTAACTGCACTTAGAGGTTCATCTCCTTTTATTCTGTTAGGTTGTCACTACATACTGCTAGATATCACTGACGGATTGTGAGACTCACGAGCATCATCTCAATGATCGATGATCCTTGATGGGTAGAGTTAGAATAGTTTCAACACATTGAAAGGAGTTTTGATGATATTATGGTAGGGATCACAATATATCCACTATCAGACATAATAGAATCTATAGGGTCACACACAAAGAGATTTTTGACTGATCAGATGATTGAATTATGATTATGAATCATGATAAAATTTAATTATCAATTTGCTTGATGATTAATTCAATACAAAAATTATAATTAAGTAACTCACTAAAGAGTTAGTGTGTTATAGGAGGATTAATTATCAATTAGATTGCTAATTGGCTTAATTTGATTGAGTAATGGGATTTGCATCAAGTTTAATTAAATTAGATTTAATTTGACTTGACATAGATTTGATTTGATTTGATCAAGCCTAATTAGGTTATGAGATAACTAAATTGTATGAGAGGATAATTTTTTGTTTGATTAGCATTTGGTTTGACTTAATTTCTAATTAGACTAGGATCTAATTAAGAGTGTTTGAGTTTCTATTTGGATTAGAAATTCTTCTCTTTATAGGTAAACTAAATTCTAATTAGATTAGGGTTAAATTAAGTTTGACTCAAATACCAAAAAAGAGTCCAAAAGAACTAGGACTCCTCCTCTAATTAGGTGACATCTAATCTAAATAGTTTGAGCTCCTAATCAGATTTGAATTTTAATCTATTTAGGTCTAATCAATTCTTAATATAATTAAAATTGGTTAGAATTTTATTTGGTTTAAATCTGCCATTTAAAGAGGAGTTTCATGTGGATTAAACTGTCCCTCCATGCGCTATAAATCAGCCCCACATCCGACCAGATTTTTGTGCCACGCCCCACTCCTTTTTGCATGAGATTTTTTAGCATGTAAGAAGCCCTCTCAAACTCCTTCTCTGTGAGATAATATGGGTGCAAATAAGAGAGTTGTGGGCGGCATCAAAAAGGCTAGAATCCTAGGAGAGTTGGACTCTCATCTCCTATCTAAAATCAATCTCCTCTTCTATTTAAACGAAGCATCTTATGGGGCGTGTAACAAACCAGATGTGATCAGGTTTTGACCCCCAAAAGAAGGGGAGATGTGCATGAAAAAATCAAAAGGAGAAAGGCATGGGATGAAGGTCATGGGTGTGAGGTAAGTTGGATCATATCCCTTCTTTCTTACCAACAATCAAAAGTTGGTTGTTAGGACCTCTTGTCTCCCATCTTTTGTCTTAGTTTGGATATGATTTTTCTCTCCTGTTTATCCAAGAGTTGGACAAAATTCTTACATCTCTAGCGTAGAGATTTAATGCATGGATTTTAGAAAGAAAAGAGAAGAAAGGATTCTTCTTATGATCTCTAGTGTAAAGATCATCATCCTCCTATTTTTTTCTTCTTCTCTAAGAGTATCTTGAAAGAAAAAAAAAATTCAACCATCAAGATGTGATCTTTATAAGAGAGCTAGCATCCCAATGAGATCAAGAAGCTTCTAATTAGATCGAAGTCTCATATAGATACTCATAGAAGTTGGACACTTGTGCGGTTTCAAGAGACCTTCAGAAGATATTCATGATCATCAATTCATGGTGTAGATCAACCTGAGCTAAGGTATGATGATTAGATCTTCTCTATTTATTTTTCTCTATTTGATTTCTATATCTGAATCCTATCTCACATATGTAGATCCTATTTATAGTCTTAAGATTTGATCTTATGCATGCTTAGATTAAATTAGATTTAATCTAAATTTTTAATATTTTTGTTGCATACTTATTTTAAAATTTTTATATGCATGAAACCATAAAATCTCAACAGTGGTATCAGAGCCATATTATATGCATGAGATTAAGATTTAGATCTAAAATCTGTAGAGAAAAATTTTAGATCTAAAAGTTTTTGATGTCGTTCTGACATAAGGTTACCCTGGCATAATTTGCTATGCTGTATGGTTGTCTTAGAATGATATTAAAATTTTTGATTAACATAAAATTTTAGATTTGATTTTTCAGCATATATGTGATATATATTTTGTTGTGTAGATCTAAAAGAGTTTCAAGATCTATTTTGATTCATATATATGATATATGAAAGCATGTTTAGGGCTGAAATTTGTTTCTATGATCTAAACTTTATTCATGTATATGATATATGTTTGTATATATGATTTAAAAATTATTTTGAGAATAAAATATATTTTTTATGCAAAAAATTTAGATATAAAAATTTAGATTTAAGATCTGAAATTAGTGTTTGTGCATGAGGGATTGGTCATGGGTAGATCAAGTTAGGTCATATAATTGGATTACATCTAGAATTTCTGATTTGATCATAATGGATCTCAATCGATTTAGCAGTTGATCGAACCGAACCAAGTATTGATTAGGATTAGATTAATAGAGCTTAAGATCATACAATTATTATCAATCGAATCAATTGACACCTAATTTAGCTCTATGGCTCGAATCTGATTCACCTAAGCTAACCTATTTAGATCAATTAATCAATTGGTGTCTAAGGCAAGTAATTGAAAGATGGTTATTTAATTAGTTTCGTTCGCTGACCTGATCAATTTGTTGGTGTCTAAAAAAAGCAAACGGAGGGACCCCATCAATCTGTACTTATCTGGTCAATTTGAAAGATTGAGTCTCAAATATGGTTACTTGATGGTTTGGTTTAGCCCATGCCAATTAGATCGATCATGTGATGACTGATTAGGTAAGACTTAAATCCAAACCTCTCCATAAATATTAAGTCCAATAGTCTTCCATTGTTGTAGATGTATGGGAGTGCTACCAGCATTGATTATTCACGGCTGATCATAGTGGTTCAGTTGCATCAAAAACATGCAACCACTCTATTAGCAAAGAGTTGCTCTAGGGTAAAGATGGGATTAGGCCCAATAACTATAAGGTGAGGGATCCAATAAGATGCACGATGGGCAGTCAGTCTATGATCATTATTTGATGATGATCAAGGACATTAAGGAGCTTAAAATGTTTGACATAATCATGCACAAAAAATTACTTATAGATTTGATCTTGCAATCTCTTTTTAGTTTATATGGGTAGTTTATGGTAAACTACCATATGAATGACTATCATGGCATCCTATCTGAATAGGTCAAAATGTTGGTAATAAAGAAACCTTGAAAAGTTTAGAGGTACATACCTGGAGAGCCAAAAGAAATGAGGACATGACTTACGTAGGCTTATCGAATTTGCTCAATACTATCCTTATGATTTCCTCTTCTTCCAGTTGAGTTTTAAACTCTAGTATTTTTTATGCATAGAGTCTATGGGAAGATAGAGGGCTAAGAAAGTAATCCTTAAAATTGGTAATAGAGCAAGAGTTGCTATTGTGGCCATGGACATCTATCTTTTATGATTATCATTTAGATTTAGTTCTTAAAGATAGTCTCTATCATTTGTATGGTGATATATCTGTGAACTTAATTGAGCAAGCAGTAAATGCCATTGGATCTGAGAGATTCAAAGTTGAGATAAATCTTAAGTATATGTGGAGTCTTAGGCTAGGTCGTATAGGAGAAGAAATGATTAACAGACTAAAAAAATATGAGCTTTTGGGCCCATTGACTGTTGAGTCATATCTAGTCTGTACATCATCTCTTTGAGAAAATATGACCAAGCTATTCTTATAGGACAAGAGGAAAAAGATCACTGAGATATTTATCCTAGTACACATTTGATGTATATAGCCCATTTGATGTGCTAACAAAGAAAGTTGTCTCTACTTCGTTACCTTTAGTGATGATCAGTCAGGGTATGGGTATGTATATGAGATACAAATCAAAAATTTTTGAAAGATTCAAAGAATTCAGATGTAAAGTAGAGAAGCAAATCAAAAAATTTCTTAAGGTACTTCGATTGGATCGAGGATGCAATACCAAAGAAAATTTTTTTTCGATTATCTCATAAAATGGTATAGTTTCAGATTAGACCCCTTTTAGTCCATCTCAGCTCAACGAGATAATTAAGAAGAGTTATGGGACTATATGAGATATGATCCGATCCATGATAAACTTTACTGATTTATTTTTATTTTTTTAGGGATATACTTTATTTCTATAGAATTAGATTCTCTCTAAATCTACTCCTACCACATCATATGAGATATGGTATGGTGAAAATTGAATCTTGATTATTTCTAAATCTAAAGATGTCCAGCCTGTGTCAAAGACAGCAGGTGGATATGTTAGAGGATATGTCTATAAAGCTCATCCTAAAAGAGTTTGGGATACTATTTTTCTTTTGAAAGGATCATAATATAACTGTGACCCATCGTGCTATCTTTTTGAAAAATTATTTAATCAAGACGAAGCAGTGGGAAGAAAGTTAAGCTCGAAGCGAGTGTCTCTGAAGAGCAGCGAGCCATAGGATCTAAAGAACCTATTCATGATAAGCTAATATACGTATGTTCCTCCTCCACCTCGTACATATAGTACAATCTTCCATCCTCTCAAAAGATACTTAGGTATGCTTAACAGAGGATGTAGAGAAAAATTATTTTTCAAGAAAGATAGGGAATATAGAGATGATCCCAAAATCTATAATGAGGCGATGTTAGACATCGATTTCAAGAGAAAGATGTGAATTAGCTTTCCTGATTAGATATCTTTTGAAGATTTCTATATGGAGTAGCTTATCAATTTCACTTCTCGTGATAAGTGATCACAAAATTTGCAATAATCTTGGAGCTGAAACATTCATTTCGATGATATGATCAAATTATTTGATCAGAAATGAGATATTATGTGTCAGTGAGAGTATCTAATACTGATATCGATTAAAATATGATTGTATATAGAATTCTTTATGAAAGGCATAAAGCAAGCATCTTATATTCTGAGAATATATAGATCTATAGAGATAGATACAATTAGATGCTTGTATTTTCACAGATAAAGTACAGAGAGTAGATGCTGAAAGGGTTCAGCATAAAAATCTCAGAGAGGGCTCTGCTACCCTCTTGGGCATAGATGTATGCCATGTAATGTACTTGAACTGATATAGTTAATATTGTGAATGTCATGAGTAGATATTAGTTGTATTCAGGCTGAGAGCGCTGGATTGCTATAAAAACATCCTTAAGTACTTGAGAAGAACAAAAATTTTATTCTTAATTTTTTGAAAAAGGGTCAAAGCTAGGAGTGGGAGGATACACCTATTCAGATTAATATCTGATGTTAAATGATAGAATGTCTACTGCATGGGAATATTCCTGTGTAAACATGATTTGGTATCTTGAAAGAGTTCCAAACAATCGATCGATGGAGCTGAGCACACTGTAGATGTGTAGAATGCATTCTAGTTCTTCTGTAAGTTGCAGAACTGGATGTCATGCTATCAGATATCATGACACTATACTGCAAAGATAATGATACCATAGCCCTTGCTAAGGAGCTTAGGTCTCACCAGATATCCAAGCACATAGAGCAACAAAATACGTGATGACCTCAAGTAAAAATACATAGAGGTGCAGAGAGCAAACTCTACATGAGATGTGGTTAATCCACTGATAAGTCAATTAGCTGGCCGAAGACTAAAGCCTGTTTGGTGAAGATGGAGCTTGGTATATGGCAGATTGGCTTTAGTGTAAGTGAAAGATTGTTGGATGTATGTCCTAGAAGTCAATTTTGACTGATGCATATCATATTACTAGGACATAATTTTATACTTAATGGGTATTTATATTATCATTCATATTTTATGTGTCTATAGATCATCCAAGAAATTAACAAGATGATAACACATATTCTCAAAGAATTGAGAATTTGAGACATGTGTCATTGATAGTTAATTCCTAAATTACTCCTAATCATAGGATCATCATGAGGATGATGATTAATCCAGATAGACCAGTGTACGGATCGCTTCCTTTAGATAGATGAATCTTGACTCAGTGGTATAGTGACACTGGAGCGAGAGTGCAGATGGTTGTTAGAGAATAACTAGCACTGAGTATGACCAACACGAAAAGTCACATAGATATCTGCTCACTCGTTAGTGACTTTCTCGATGCTGCAGTAGTGTGACTAGTCCTTTGACCTGTAGTGCTACAGCTACTTGCAGTGGGACTGCTAGAGTTTGACTACACATAAATATTGACTCAATGAGTTTTTATAGTAGATGTTAGCGATAGTTGATCCACTGTAGAAGTAGGGTGTGCACCTAGATAGAATCTATCGACTCTAGCAGAAGGGAGAAGTCCTATGAAATTTAAGAAGCTGAGTCTTTAAGTCTGTGGTCATAGCAGTGTGATTGATGAAAAAAAATTTTCATAAGAATCATATATAGACTCGAGCTAATTAAATCTATCATATGATCGATGATGAGGTTTGATGAATCATCCATGACATGTCATCTGATCAGAACTCATGATAGAAGGACTGTATCATACGTTAATTACGCCAAGAGGTTCATCACCTTTTATTCTACTGGATTGCCACTATATATTGCTAGATATCACTGGTGGATTGTGAAACCCACGAGCATCATCTCGATGATCGATGATCCTTGATGGGCAGAGTTAGAATAATTCTAACCCATTGAAAGGAGTTTTGATGATATTGTAATAGGGATCATAATAGATCTCACTACTAGACAGAATAGAACCTGTGAGATCATACAAAAAGAGATTTTTGACTAATCATATGGTTGAATTATGATTATGAATCGTAATAGAATTTAATTATCAATTTGATTGATGATTAATCCAATACAAAAGTTGCAATTAAGTAACTTGCTAAAGAGTTAGTGAGTTATAGGAGAATTAATTAGCAATTGAATTACTAACTACCTCAATTTGATTGAGCAATAGGACTTGCATTGAGTCTAAATAAATTAAATTTAATTTGACTTGATATAGATTTGATTTGATCTAGCCTAATTGGGTTATGAGATAACCAAATTGCATGGAAGGATAATTCCTTGTTTGATTGGGATTTAGATTTAACTTAATTTTTAATTAGACTAAGATCTAATTAAGAGTGTTTGAGTTTTTATTTGGATTAAGAATTTTTCTCTTTATGGAGACACTAAATTCTAATTAGATTAGGATTAAATTGAGTTTGACTCAAGTATCAAGAAAGAGTCTAAAAGGACTAGGATTTCTCCTCTAATTAGGTAACATCTAATCTAAATAGTTTGAGCTCCTAATCAGATTTGAATTTTAATTTATTTAGATCTAATCAATTCTTAATATGATTATAATTGGTTAAAATTTTATTTGGTTTAAATCTGCCACCTAAAGAGGAGTCCCATGTGGATTAAACTATCCCTCCATGTGCCATAAATCAGCCCCATGCCCTACCAGATTTTTGTGCCACACCCCACTTCTTTTTGCATGAGGTTTTTTAGCGTGTAAGAAGCCCTCTCAAACTCTTTCTCCATGAGATAATATGAGCATGAATAGGAGAGTTGTGGGGGGCATCAAAAAGGCTAGATCCTAGGAGAGTTGGACTCTCATCTCCTACCTAAAATCAATCTCCTCTCCTATTTAAATGAAGCATCTTATGGGGCATGTAACAAACTAGATGTGATCAAGTTTTGACCCCCAAAAGAAGGGGAGATGTGTGTGAAAAAATCAAAGGGAGAAAGGCATGGGATGAAGGTCATGGGCGTGAGGTATGTTGGATCATATCCCTTCTTTCTTACCAACAACCAAAAGTTGGTTGTTAGGACCTCTTCTGTTTCATCTTTTGTCCTAGTTTGGACATAATTTTTCTCTCCTCTTTGTCCAAGAGTTGGACAAAATTCTTACATCTCTAGTATAGAGATTTAGTGCATGAGTTTTAGGAAGGAAAGTGAAGAAGGGATTCTTCTTATGATCTCTAGTATAGAGATCATCATCCTTCTATTTTTTGCTTCTTCTGTATCTTGAGAGAAGAAAAAAAATTCAACCGTCAAGATGCGATCTCCGCAAGGAAGCTAGCATCTCAATGAGATCAAGAAGCATCTGATTAGATCAAAGTCTTATATGGATGTCCCTAGAGGTCGGACACTTGTGTGATTTCAAGAGACCTTCAAAAGATATCCATGATCATCAGTTCGTGGTGTAGATCAATCCGAGCTAAGGTATGATGATTAGATCTTTTTTATTTATTTTTTTCTATTTGATTTCTATATCTGAATTCTATCTCACATATGTAGATCCTGTTTATGATCTTAAGATTTGATTTTATGCATGCTTAGATTAAATTTGATTTAATCTGAATTTTTAAAATTTTTATTGCGTACTCGTTTTAAAATTTTTTCATACATGAAATGATGAAATTTTAATAGTAGTATTAGAGCCATGTCATATATAAGAGATTAGGATTTAGATCTAAATCTATATAGAAAAATTTCAGATATAAAAATTTTTGATGTCGTTTTGACATAAGGTTGTCCTAGCATAACTTATTATGCTGTATGATTGTCTTAGAATGATATTAAAATTTTTGAATAAAATAAAATTTTAGATTTAATTTTTTCGTATATATATGATATATGTTTTGTTGTTTAGATCTGAAAAGAGTTTTGAGATCTATTTTGATTCATATATATGATATATAAAAGTATGTTTAGGGCTAAAATTTATTTCTATGATCTGAACTTTATTCATGTATATGATATATGTTTGTATGTATAATCTAAAAATTATTTTGAGATCAAAATATATATTTCATGCAAAGAATTTAGATCTAAAAATTTAGATTTAAGATCTGAAATTAGTATTTGTGCATGAGAGATTGATCATGGGTAGATCAAGTTAGGTCATATAATTGGATTACATCTAAAGTTTCTAATTTGATCATAATAGATCTAAATCGATTTAGCAGTTGATCGAACTGAGTCAAGTGTTGATTAGGATTAGGTCAATGGAGCTTAAGAACATACAACAATTGTTGATCGAATTAATTGACTCCCATATGTAGAATCAATTAATCTAAAGGCCTAATTCGATTCTATACTGTTTCACCTAAGCTAACCTATTTGGACCAACTAACCAATTAGTGTCTAAGGCAAGTAATTGAAAAATGGTTACTTAATTGATTTCGTTTGCTGATCTGGTCAATTTGTTGACGTCTAAGAAAAGCAAACGGGGAGACCCCCACCAATCTGCACTTACTTGATCAATTTGAAAGATTGAGTCTCAAATATGGTTGCTTGATGGTTTGGTTTGGCCCATGCCAATTAGATCGATCATGTGATGATTGATTAGATGAGACCTAAACTCAAACCTCTCCATAAATATTAAGTCCAATGGTCTTCCTCCATTGTAGGTGTGTGAGCGTGCTATCGACATTGATTGTTTACGGCTGGTCACAGTGGTTCAGTTGTATCGAGAATACGCAACCACTCTATTAGCAAAGAGTTGCTCCAGAGTAAAGATGGGGTTGGATCCAATAACTGTTAGGTGAGGGATCCAATGATGGCTTTGCACCTGCTTGTGAATGGTGGGTCTGACTTAACTAAGAAGTATGGGCAATAACTGTTAAGTGAGCTATATGACTTAGAGATCAAGTCGCTGCAACATGCTTAGAGAAGTATCTGGGCAAAGAGTTATCCACACATCGATGTTCGTATTATCAATAACTATTAGGTGAAGTGCACGATATCGATGGGACCACGACACCCACTAGAAGTCCAGTTGTCGCGTTAGGATTTTCGTTTCTCCATCCGAGGAGTGTGGGAGATTTGACAAAATAGTAAAAACTTTTTATATCTAAAAGTTTCTAAAATAACTTATGAAATAAGTACAAACATCCAACTAGAATCTTTGCTCTCTGCTATTTATTGTGTCAGTTTCCAACTCTTTCGCTCAAATTCTAGATATCAACCGTTTAATCAAAACTAATTATATAGACTGGCTCACAAATCTTAGAATCATTTTTAATTTTAAAAAAATTAAGCAATGTTCTCTACCAGATTATTCTAATGTTAATAGCCTGTTCAACCTAAAGTCAACGAGCTATACTTGATGAGTGGATGGACAATGACAATAAAGATAGGTGCTATATGTTGAAGTTCATATTAGATGAACTTTAATGTATGCATAAGCACATGTTCATTGCCAATGATATATTGAATCATCTACAAGTATTGTGAGGTGATCAGAGTCGCACAGCATATGAGATGCACGATGGACAGTCAATCTATGATCATTATTTGATGATTATCAAGGACATTAAGGAGCTTAAATGGCTTGACATAACCATGCACAAGGAATTACTTGTGAATTTGATTTTACAATCCCTTTTTAGTTTATATGGCTAGTTTATGGTAAACTACCATATGAATGACCATCTTGGCATCCTATCTGAATTAGTCAAAATGTTGGTAATAAAAGAACTTTGAAAAGTTTAGAGATACATACCTGAAGAGCCTAAAAAAATGAAGATATGCCTATAGTAGGCTTGTCGAATTTGCTTAGTACTATCCTTACGATTTTTTCTTCTCCCAGTTGAGTTTTAAACTCTAGTGCTTCTTATGCATAGAGTCTATAGGAAGGTAGAGGACTAAGGAAGTAATCCTTAAAATTGACAATAGGGCAAGAGTTACTACTGTGGCCATGGGCATCTACCGTTTATAATTATCATTTGGATTTAGTTCTTAGAAATAGTCTCTATCATTTACATGATGATGCATCTGTGAACTTAATTGAGCAAGTAGTGAATACCATTGGATCTGAGAGATCCAGAATTAAGATAAATCTTAAGAATATATAGAGCCTTGGACTAGGTCGTATAAGAGAAGAAATTATTAACAGACTGGAGAAATATGGGCTTTTGGGCTTATTGACTGTTGAGTCATATCTAGTCTGTACATTATCTCTTTATAAAAATATGATCCAGCTATCCTTGTGGGACAAAAAAAAAAGACTACTGAGATACTTATCCTAGTACATATTTGATATGTGTAGCCAATTTGATATGCTAACAAAGAGAGTTGTCTCTACTTCATTACCTTTATCGATGATCAGTCATGGTATGGATATATATATGAGATACAAATCTAAAATTTTTGAAAGATTCAAAAAATTCAGATGTAAAGTGGAGAAGCAAATCAAAAAATTTCTAAAGGTATTTTGATCGAATCGAAGATGCAATACCAGAAAAAAAATTTTCGATTATCTCATAAAATGGATAGTTTCAGATTGGACCCCTCTTAGTACATCTCAGCTCATCGAGATAATTAAGAAGAGTCATAGGACTATATGAGATATGGTTTGGTCCGTGATGAACTTTACTAATTTATTTTTATTTCTTTAGGGACATACTTTATTTCTATAAAATTGGGTTCTCTCTAAATCTGTTCCTACCACACCGTATGAGATATGATATGGTGAGAACTGAATCTTGATTATTTCGAGATTCAAAGATGTCTAGTCTATGTCAAGGACAACAGATGGATATGTTAGAGGATAGGTCTATAAAGTTCATCTTAAAAAAGTTTGGGATACTACTTTTCTTCTAAAAGGATCATAATGTGATTGTGACCCGTCATATTATCTTCTTGAAAAATTGTTCAACCAAGATGAAGCAGTGAGAGAGAAGTTAAGCTCGAAGAAAGTGTCTCTAAAGAGCAGTGAGCCATAAGACTTAAAGAACCTATTCATGATGAGCTAGTACACGTATGTTCTTCCTCCACCTCGTACATATAGTAGGATCTTCCATCCTCTCGAAAGGTACTTAGGTATGCTTAATAGATGATGTAGAGAAAAATTATTTCTCAAGGAAGATAGGAAACATGGAGATGATCCCAAAACCTACAACGAGGTGATGTTTGACATCGATTTCTTAGAAAAAGATGTGAATTAGCTTTCTTGAATAGATATTTTTTGAAGATTTCTATATGGAGTAGCTTATCAATTTCACTTCTCATGATAAGTGATCACAAAATCTGTAATAATCTTGGAGTTGGAATATTCATTTCGATGATATGATCAAATTATTTGATCAGAAATGAGGTATTATGTGTCAGTGGGAGTGTCCAATACTGACATTAGTTAAAATATGGTTGTATATAAAATTCTCTATGAAAGACACAAAGCAAGCATCCTATATTTTGAGAATATAAAGATCTATAGAGATAGATGTAATTGGATGCTTGTGATTTCACAGCTAAAGTACAGAGAGTAGATGCTGAAAGGGTTCAACATAGAAATTTCAGAGAGGGGTCTGCTACCCTCTTGGACAGAGATGTATATCATGTAATGTACCTGAATTGATATAGTTAATACTGTGAATGTCACGAGTAGATATCAGTTGTATTCAAGCTGAGAGCGCTAGATGCTGTGAAAATAAAAAATTTGTTCTTAATTTTTGGAGAAGGGTCAAAGCTAGGAGTGGGAGGATACACCAATTCAAATTAATATCTGATGGTAAATAGTAGAATATCTACTGTAAAGGTGTGTTCCTGTATAATCATGATTCGATATCTTGAAAAAGTTCTAAGCAATCGATCGATGAAAGTTGAATACACTGTAGATGTGTAGGATGCATTCTAGTTCTTATGTTAGTTGTAGAACTGGATGTCATACCATCAGATGCAATGACATTATACTATAAAGATAATAGCACCATAGCCCTTGCTAAGGAGCCTAGGTCTCACCCGATATTCAAGCATATAGAGCAATAGAATACGCGACGACCTCAAGTAGAAATACACAGAGGTGCAGAGAGCAAGCACAATATGAGATATGGTTAACCCACTGGTAAGTTACTTAGCTGGCCGAAGATTAAAGCTTGTCTTGTGAAGATGATGCTTGATATATGGTAGATTAGCTTTAGTACAAGTGGGAGATTATTGGATGTATGTCCTAGAAGTCAATCTTAATTGACGCATATCATATTACTAGTATACAATTTTATACTTAATGGGCATTTATATTACCATTTATGTTTTATACGTCCGTGAATCATCCAAGAGATTAACAAGATGATGACATATATTCTCAAAGAGTTTAGTATTTGAGACATGTGTCATTGATGGTTAGTTCCTAAATTACTTTTGATCATATGATCATCATGGGGATGGAGATTGATCCAGATAGATCACTCCACGGATCGCTTTCTTCGGATAGATGAGTCTCAATTCTGTGATGTAGTGGCATTGGAGCGAGAGTACAGGTGGTTGTTAGAGAACAACTAGCACTGAACGTGATCAATACGAGAAGTCACATGGATGTCTGTTCATTCGTTAGTGACTTTCTCGATGCTGTAGTAGTGTGACTGATTTTTTAACCTGCAGTGCTATAGCTAGTCACAGTGAGGCTGTTGGAGTTTGACTACACATAAATATTTACTCAATGAGTCCTTATAGCGGATGTTGGTGACAGTTGATCTACTATAGGAGTAGGATGTGCAGCTAGATGGAATCTATCAATCCTAGCAAAAAAAAAAAGTCCTATAGGATTTAAGAAGCTGAATCCTTAAGTCTATGGCCATAGCAGTGTGATTGATGAAAAATTATTTTCATGAGAATAATACATGGACTCCATCTAATTGAATCAATCATATGATCGATGATGAGGTTTGATGATTCATCCATGATCTGCTATCTCATTGGGACTCATGATAGAGGAACTGTATCATACGTTAACTGCACCTAGAGGTTCATCATCTTTTGTTCTGCTGGATTATCACTACATACTGCTAGGTATCACTGGTAGATTGTGAGACCTACAAGCATTATGTCGATGATTGATGATCCTTGATGGGCAGAGTTAGAATAGTTTCAATCCTTTAAAAAGAGTTTTGATGATATTGTGGTAGGGATCACAATATATCTCACTACTAGACACAATAAAATCTATGAGATCATACACAAAGAGATTTTTGACTGATCAGATGGTTGAATTATAATTATAAATCATAATAAGATTTAATTATCAATTTGCTTGATGATTAATTCAATGCAAAAGTTGTAATTAAGTAACTCGCTAAAGAGTTAGTGAGTTATAGGAAGATTAATTCATAATTGGATGGCTAATTGACTCAATTTGATTGAGTAATGGGACTTACATCAAGTTTAATTAAATTAGATTTAATTTAATTTGATATGAGTTTGATTTGATCAAGTCTAATTGGGTTATGAGATAACCAAATTACATGGGAGAATAATTTCTTATTTGATTAGGATTTGGATTTGACTTAATTTTTATTTAGATTAAAATCTAATTAAGAATATTTGAGTTCCTATTTGGACTAAAAATTCTTCTCTTCATGGGTGCACTAAATCCTAATTAGATTAGAATTAAATTGAATTTGACTCAAGCACCAAAAAAGAGTCCAAAAAGACTATGACTCCATTGCTAATTAGGTGACATCTCATCTAAATAGTTTGAGCTCCTAATCAGATTTAGATTTCAAATTATTTAGATCTAATCAAATTTTAATATATTTAGAATTGGTTAAAATTTTATTTGGTTTAAATCTGCCACCTAAAGAGGAGTCCCATGTGGATTAAACTCTCCCTCCATGCATCCTAAATCAGCCCCATGCCCTACCAAATTTTTGTGACATGCCCCACTCCATTTTGCGTGAGATTTTTTAGCATGTAAGAAGCCCTCTCAAACTCCTTCTCCATGAGACAATATGGGCGCAAATTGGAGAGTTGTGGGCGGCATCAAAAAGGCTAGAATCCTAGGAGAGTTGGACTCTCATCTCCTACCTAAAATCGATCTCCTCTCTTATTTAAACGAAGCATCTTATGGGGCATGTAACAAACCAGATGTGATCAAGTTTTGATGCCCAAAAGAAGGGGAGACGTGCATGGAAAAATCAAAGAGAGAAAGGCATGGGATGAAGGTCATGGGCATGAGATAAGTTGGATCATATCCCTTCTTTCTTACCAACAACCAAAAGTTGGTTGTTAGGACCTCTTCTCTCCCATCTTTTATCCTAGTTTGGACATGATTTTTTTCCTCTTTATCCAAGAATTAGATAAAATTCTTACATCTCTAGTGTAGAGATTTGGTGCATAAATTTTAGGAAGAAAAAAGAAGAAAATTTTTTTTCATGATCTCTAGTGTAAAGATCATCATCCTCCTATTTTTTTCTTCTTCTCTAAGAGTGTCTTGAGAAAAAAAAATCAAGCATTAAAATACGATCTTTATAAGAGAGCTAGCACCCTGATGAGATCAAGAAGCTTCTGATCAGATCAAAATCTTGTGTGGATATCCGTAGAGGTCAGACACTTGTGCGATTTCAAAGAACCTTTAGAAGACATCCATGATCATCAGTTCGCATTGTAGATCAACCCGAGCCAAGGTATGATGATTAGATTTTTTTTATTTATTTTTTTCTATTTTATTTCTGTATCTAAATTCTATCTCACATATGTAGATCCTGTTTATAGTCTTAAGATTTGATCTTTTGCATACTTAAATTAAATTAGATTTAATCAGAATTTTTAAAATTTTCACTGCGTACTCATTTCAAAATTTTTGCATGCATGAAACCATGAAATCCTAATAGGTCGGGCCAAAAGAGAGGAGATTCTCAATGCAAGTAGGATTTTTTATATCTCATCCAAAATAAGTTCGATTCGAATCCAATTCGAAGCGGATGGAAATAATTTCGAAAGGCTGTCAATCTCAAACTCTTTAGGATTTTTGTACCAAATCTAACTTAAAATTTTAGACCCAATTAAAATTAATTAATTCAGATCTAATCTAGAATTAATTAGTACTTAAATCCAATCTTTCATATACTCTATGGATCATAGATCAGAAATTGTTCATCCCCGAGATCAAACCTGAATCTCATGTGTAGTGCTAGCTAAACATGGTCAACTCTTCAATTCGTTTGACCTATAACTTAATTCTCAATCAAGTTAGCTTATATATTTAATCAAATCAAGTACTTTTAAATTGAATACATAAACATGACCAATACTTTTCTATGGTGTCTGACTTGTGTGTGTGACTCCATAGCTTCAAATACTAAGTCAGTAGAACAAAAATTTATTCCTATATTAATCAAGATAACATCTAGCAATGGTTCTCGATGTCTAGATAGATTGAATTATCATAAAAAAATATTTTAGAATTCATGCACATGGTTACCATATAATTTATTTTTTTGATCCTAAATGCTTAAGGATGGTCTTAGGTTAATTGTCAATCGAGATTACTTCATCCATATTATATTTCAACCTTTCAAATTCATCTCATGAATTATCCTGGCTAAGGTTTTACTAAATTGAAATACAGCGATACATCAACTCCAATAATCTGAAGGGGTCAATCTCATTTTGATCCACATACAGACTTCGCAAGTACTTGACTGTACCTAGTAGCCTTTCGTCACTGCATTAGAAATCCAGATAGTCCGGCATCAAAGCATAGTGAGTTGCTTGCAAGTCACTATAGTGATCTCAAGTCTGAAAGATACTTATACCTATATGCTTCGCGAACAGTTCTTGACAGCAGAATGCTCAGTAGGTGAGTCACTCTTTTAGTGACGATGTACTCCTACATCTCATCTATATGCCATACCAGTGTCATCATACTTCTTCGTTAAGAGGATAACCAATCCATGTGGTACACAACTACCTCCACTCGATAAATATCATCATTCTGTAATAACGTATCATTTAATCGTGAACATATTTAATAACTATACGATAAATTCTCTCTTTATCGTATACTAACATAGTTTTAAGGACTTCATCACAGCACAAGAGTTTAAGGAAGATGTAACTTTATGATGAAAAATATCAGAATAACGATTATTCATTAATCAATAATCCATATATAAAGATGAACTCAATCGTCATACGGTTGATTTTAGGACACAATTTTCAACAACTCCTACTTAGACTAAAACCAATCGGCACAGCATCTTATACCCATCTTTCATTTGAAGTCATCGAACTCTTTGATCCTGAGAGCTTTAGTGAAGGGGTCGGCTAGGTTCTCCTTTCTGTCGATCTTTTGAAGCTCGACGTCACTTCGGTTCACGATCTCTCGCACTAGATGATAGCGGTGCAGAATATGTTGCAGCATCCGATGTAGCATTGTATTCTGCTTCACATACAGAATCGGCCACAATATGTTGCTTGAAACTCTTCCAGCAAATAGCTCTTTCATTCAGAGTAAATACGTAGCCCGACATGCTTCTGCTGTCTTCACAATCTGACTGAAAACTAGAATCAGTATATCCCACAAGTTTCAAGTCAGTATCTCCATAGATAAGCCATTGATTTTTAGTATTTCTCAAATACTTAAGAATTACTTTTACAATTTATCAATACTTCTCATCCGAATCAGACTGGTACCTACTCACTATCCTTAGTGAATAGGCCACATCCGATCTCATACACGTCATAGCATACATGATAGATCCCATTATCGAAATATATGGTACTCTACTCATACACTCTCTCTTCTCAGGAGTTGTTGGGCAATCTTTTTTGAAAAGAGTAATTTCATATCCTATCAAAAGATAGTCTTTCTTGAAATTATCCATATTGAATCGCTTCAACAAGATATCGCTGAATGTGGATTGGGATAATCTAAGCAACCTTCTAGATCAATCCCTATAGATCTTCATCTTTAGGATGTAGGATGCTTCCCTCAAGTCCTTCATGAAGAACTGTGATGACAACCACAGCTTCACACTCTACAAAGTCAGGATGTCATCTCTTAGTAATAGTATGTCATCCACATGCAGCATAAGAAAGATGACAACAGAATTGATAGCCCACTTATAGACGTAAAGCTCTTCTCCGTTCCTAATGAAGTCATACATTTTGATCACCTTATCAAAATGCATGTTCCAACTCTTAAACATCAGATTAAGTCCATAAATAGATCTATTCAGCTTGCACACTTTCGACTCATCTATGGATGTGAATCCTTCAGGTTGTATCATATATACCTCTTCTTCTAGCTCTCCGTTAAGAAAAATGATTTTGACATCCATTTGTCAGATCTCATAATCTAAGTGTACAGTGATGGCAAGCATAATCCAGATGGACTTAAGCATTGCTATAGGAGAGAATATCTTGTCATAGTCAATATCATGATGCTGACGGTAATCCTCAACAACTAGACAAACGTTATAGATCTCTATTTTTTCATCCGCTCCTCTTTTTCTTCAGGTGGATCAACTAGTATCCATATACCATTGATCTCCATGGACTCCATCTCAGACTTTATGGTCTCAAGCTATTTCTGAGAGTCAGACCTTTGCATGGCCTCCATATAAGTGATCGGATCCTCATCAAGTTCGATGGGATCACCATCCTAAACCAAAAAATCATGGTATCTGTCTGACTGACATGGTACTCTATCGGATCTCCTTAATGGTGTCTCTACTGGCTTCAGATTTGATTCTCCAATCAAATCTAATTCTGTGTGTGTCAATCCTTCCATCTTATGAACTTCATCAAGTTTAATTTTATAGGTATTAGTTCCTTCATTAAGAAACTCTTTTTTCAAAAAGACTACCCAGCTGCTGACAAACACTTTTTATTCTGTAGCGAGATAGAAGTAGTATCTTTTAGTTTTCTTTGGGTACCCTATGAACAAGCATCTATCGGACTTCAATCCAAGCTTATCTATCTTTAAACGCTTGACATAAGCTAGACACCATTAGACCCTAAGGTGTGGGAGTATCTGCTTGTGCCCAGTCCATATCTCATATAAGATTTTATCGACAGAATTGCTCGGCATCTTATTCAAAATGTAGCAGGCCGTTTCTAGAGCATATCTTTAAAAAAAGATTGACAAACTTGCAAATTCTATCATAGATCGGACCATGTCTATCAAGGTTCGATTCCTTCTCTCAGACATCCCGTTATGTTGTGGTGTTCCAAGAGGGATCTACTGTGAAAAAAATCTCATTCCCTTTTAGATATGTCAGAAACTCACTGGTGAGGTATTCACCACCTCAGTCTGATCGAAGGGTCTTAATACTCTTCCCAGTCTATTTCTCTACTTCAGCATAAAATCGTTTGAATATTTCAAATGATTCTGACTTATGCTTCATAAGATAGACATTTCCATACCTCGATAGGTCTTTTGTAAATGTAATGAAATAGTAGTGTCCTCCTCTGGCACTTATATTCATAGATCCACATGCATCAGTATGTATTAGACCAAGGACATCGCTGGCTTTTTCATCATTTTTCTTAAAAGGTGACTTAATCATCTTACCAAGTAGACAGGATTTATAGGTTGGTATGATTTGCAATCATCTATCTCAAGGACACGTTCTTTGATCAACTTGTCAATCCTATTCTTGTTCACGTGACCAAGCTTACAATGTCAAAGATAGGATTCACTAATATTATCTAATTTAGGATGCTTGCTGGCTGTATACATTACACTAACAGGTCATGATATTATGTATATGCCATGTTTTAATTATTCACGCATAATTGCAGTATCATTTATAATGATATCATAAAAATGATTCTTTATTAAAAATTTGTAACCAAGTTTGACCAAAAGGTCTACAGAGATAACATTCATAAAAAAGAATGGACAATAATGACAATCATCTAACATGACACTATTGGACTCGAAGAGAAGCTGTAAAGTTTTCAAGACCAGAACTAGAACAAGACTTCCATCTCCAACATTAAGGAACTGCTCGCCCTCTCTAAACTTCCTACTTATCTGTAGTCTCTGCAACGAATTGCATATATTAATCGAACTTCTGGTATCCAATATCTAGGTAGTAGTATCACAAACAGAGAAATTATAAAGAATTATCATGTAAGTACCTTGTGAAGCAACCGCTTGCTTCTTTCTTTTGTTCTTAGGCCTGTTTGGGTCAATGATGGCTATATAAGCAGGGTAATTCCTCTTTCAATGATCTAGCATCCTACAAAAGAAATATTCTATCTGGCTCTTGTCAATTTTTGATATTTTGCTCTGCTTAGGATCGATGGCATGAGATTTTTGTACCTTCTTCTTCTTTTCTCTCCTAGAGGATCGATGTCCTGCAGATGAACCTCTCACTAAATTTATCGACTCCTTCTGAAGCTAGTGGTCCTTCTAAAAAATTTATAGTAACCCTAGCAAACTATAGTAGTTCACTGTAGGCTTCATCATTTTGTAATGACTGAAAAAGGATAGGTAGGATTTCGATAGTGAATTGACGATAGCATTCTTGCCTAACTATTCATGCAACAGAAAGTCAAGTTTGCTAAGATGTTCAATCTGCTCAATCATGTATAGTATATGATCGATGACTGAAGCTCCCTCTCGCATACGGGCATTGAACACTACGGAGGAGGTTTTGTATCTCTCTGCATCCTCAGTAGTATCGAAGGACTCATTTAATATTTGAACAATCTTCCTAGGCTGTGTATCCTCGAACTTACGATTAAGCTCGTCGTTCATAGTTGCCCTCATTATACAACGCACAGTCATACGGTTATTGAGCCACTTCATGTAAGTGTCTCTAGTGGCATGAGGAGCGTTGGCTATAAGTTTTTTAGGTTCCTCATCCATAAGGACATATAAAATCTTCTCACACTTTAAGACGATCTTCAACTTTCGATACCACCAATCAAAGTTGGGTCTGTGAGCTTGTCGTTGTCCAAC
The DNA here is from genome assembly GCF_000442705.2 of Elaeis guineensis. Lineage (NCBI taxonomy): Eukaryota > Viridiplantae > Streptophyta > Magnoliopsida > Arecales > Arecaceae > Elaeis > Elaeis guineensis. The sequence continues at coordinate 97,394,532 of NC_026001.2, forward strand.
AGCGTATGGAGGGATAGTGTGTTGGCCATAATTGAAAGAAAAATATAAGCCTATTAGTATATAAATTATTTTTAATCTCAAAGATATGGACTTTAGTCTAAAAGTTCTTCCACTAATTTTACGAATTGGTAGCATCTACCTCCAACTCGAAGAATTACATTAATTTCTTAGTGGGTACTAGAATCCACACAAATTATATTCGGATCTAGGTGTGGCTCGACCAACCCTAGTACATCTATGGGTAGGTTCATAACCAATTATTTTTTTAAATAATTTTTAGCAATTAGGTTTTGCCCCAGGCTTCCCTTCAGCAGGTGTGTGGCGTCTCCACTGAAAATCCTAGTTAGGTCTTACTATTAACATGACAATATCAAGTGAATCCAACAAATGGATGTCCAGATCCGAGTGTGGCTCGATCAATCTAAGCATTGATCTGAAGGTACATCATGATGGTCATATGATGAATGACAATTTTAATATATAATAGACACCAGACGTGTGGCACCTTCAATGCCTATTTAGAATAATGGACTCATTATCACGCACCTTAATGGGAGGCTATGACTAAGTTATCTCATAACTTTATAATTTTATGGGTCTAATAATTTAGAAGATTTAATTTCATTGACCTAAGAATAAGAGAAGAAGATGACTGGCACGATGCAAATCCTCCTATTGACTTCACTAAGTCATGTAGGGCATTAGACACAAGCTGGTCTATAGGCACCTAAATCAATCACATTAATTTACCTTAATGGCATGGGTCTATCATGTTGAACAAGTAAGTGAGATCAGTGGGAGGGATGTGCCCTTAACTCAACGTAGATGCATCTAGGTGAATATCTCTCAATTAAAAATTACTTGATGGAATCTGCTAAACTTACTTTAAAAATCAACTGGTAATTAATTTTGATTTGGTCCACCAGAAGATTCGAGCTCAACCATGGAGCCATGATCATGGTCCATTTATTAGGATCAAACACATGGACAAGATCAAGCTTCAACTATTGAGATTGATCTAGAGAAATTCTGACCTAATCTAATTCAACGCTTGATTATATTTAATCAATTTCTCTACTTGGTCCATATGTATTTCAAACCCTAGGTCTAACCCATTAGAAGGATCTGATTTAAGCTAACCCTTTGTCCATCGATTTATGTGGTGTCTTAATGATCTTCAATTTTCAAATCTAAATCATTCAAAGCTTAACTCAAAATTAAGTGTGTAAAATATGTGTTTTAGACTGTAGAACTATTCTACCAGAATATCAAGTGAAGCATACTATATATTTTAATTTATAAAAATAAATTTTTATAGTATGTTTAACAATTAAGCATACATAGGTATGATCTAAACTTCATACATACATCTTGTGCATCATTACAACTTTTAGATCAATACCAATTACATCTTATGTAATATACTATTCAGATTTAAAATAATTTTATATCTAAATTTTATCTTATTATAATGAATCATAAATCATTTTAGATCTAATCTAAACATATTTATAATTAAAATAATACATAAAAATCTATTTATTTTTTTTCATAAAATTGAATTACAATGATACTCCTACACATCATAAGAACCCATCGAATATGCAAGAGAGAGATTAATCTCTTCGATCTCTTATGACCAGACGATTTGGTGATCTCATCAATTCGAATACTAGGCTACTAAGATCTGAAATCTAATTTCAAATGTAATTACATCAACATGTAATTATTGACAAAATAATTTTATATTATGAACATGTCCTTGATCTCATCAACCATATTCTTCATGTAATCTAATTAGATTTCATACATCATATACATCATATCAGATTTAAAATATATATTATATTAATTATAAAATATTAATTTTAATTTGATATCATATAAAAAATTAATTAGATATAAATATGAATGCATAAAAAATAATTTTTTAGTAAAATTTATTTTCATGTAGTGTTAAATTTTGATAGGATTCATATCTAAATATCCATCAAAATGGATCTAATTCAGATCTGAAATAAATCTCACTTCATAATAAAAATAATAATATTTAAATTTTATTAAAATAAATTTAAAATAAATTTTTATTTATGTTGTTATTCCAATAAAAATTTAGCAACAGTAAAATTCTATTATAATAAATTTATAACAACCTTAATCAACAATTGATTAAGCTTATCTAATCCAATCAAATTTAGATCAAAAATTTTATATAAATAGATTTAAATTAGATTTAATATCTAACATAAAATTTTAATTACATACAATATATAAATAGATCAAAAAATTCAGTTATGCATATATGAATGAAAAGCTTACTCTGATACCAGTTGAAGAGAAGAAAAACTGTTTCTCTTCAGATAGTCCAGATTGCATCTAAAAATTTTTTATTAATCCATATGAATAAGGATCAAATTTTTACTTGATTAGCAATAAAATCAGAGATTAAATCTCTAAAATCTAAAATAAATCTTTATGGAGACCTAAAAATGCAGATCCTTTACTTTGCATACACGCCAGACAATGCAGGAAAGTGGGATGAACTCCGATCAAATCGCCTTCGCAACCCAATCAAACAAGGAAGGAGAGGTGCTGGCGTGATGCTTCACACTAGCAAAGGGGACACCCAAGATGGGTCCCACGCCAAGGGAGGAGGGGCGGCAAGGATGAGGAGAAGCCAAAGAAGGAAGGAGGGAAGGAGCTTCGTCTTCTCACACCTCTCTCTCTCTTCTCTCAATCTGATTTATTTTCTATGCATCCATAGGTAAATACTCTCTCTATTTATAAATAATTCTCATAACCCTATAAGTATAGAACTTCTAATTCAAACATGCTTTGAATCAATCCAATACTCATGAAAAAAAAATTCCTACATGAGAAAGAATTGCCATCACATATGACTATCACATTGCACCCATTCCCACACCCACATGGGACACCCACAATGAGCAAGATTCTAGGTGTTGGTCAGCCCATAAGAGAGGAGATTTCTAGTGCAAATAGGATTCTTCATATATCATCCAAAATGGATCCGATTTGAATCCAATTCGAAGCTGATTCGAAATAATTTCGAAAGGCTGTCAATCCCAAACTCTTTAAAACTTTTGTACCAAGTCTAACTTAAAATTTTAAATTCAATTAAGATTAATTAATTTAAATCCAATCTAAAATTAATTAACACTTAAATCTAATCTTTCATATGCTTCATAGAACATAGATCAGAAACTGTTCATCTCCAAGATCGACCTGAACCTCATATGTCGTGCTAGCTAGACATAGTCAACTCTTCAATCTTATTTGACCTTTAATTTAATTTTCAATCAAGTTAGCTTATATGTTCAATCAAGTCAAGTACTTTCAAATGGGACACATAAATATAAGTCAATACTTTTTTGCGATGTCTGACTTGTGTATGTGACTCTATAAGTTCAAACACTAAGCCGGTAGCACAGGAATCAATTCCTGTACTAATCGAGATATCATCTAGCAATGGTTTCTGATATGCAGATAGGTCAAATTATCATAAAAAAATATTTCAGAATCCATGCACATGATTACTGTATAATTCATCTTTGTGACCCTGAATGCTCTAATATGGTCTTAGGTTAATTATCAATCGAGATTATTTCATCTACATTATATTTCAACCTTTCAAATCCATCTCATAGATTATCCTGATCAAGATTTTACTAAATTAAAATATATTGATACATCAACTCCAATAATTCAGAGGGGTCAATCTAATCTTGATCTACATACAGACTTCACAAGTACTTGAATATACCCAGTAGCCTTCTGTCACTGTATTAGAAATTTAGATAGTTCGGCACTAAAGCACAATAAGTTGCTTGTAAGCCACTGTGATGATCTTAGGTCTGAAGGGCACTTATACCCATATACTTCATGAGCAGTTCTTGATAGTAGAATGCTTAACAAATGAGTTACTTATTCAGTGACGATATACTCCTACATCTCATTTGTATGTCATATCAGTATCATCATACCCATATGATACACAACGATCTCCACTCGATAAATATCATCATTTTGTAATGACATATCATTTGATCACAAACATGTTTAAGAACTATACGATAAATTCTCTCTTTATCGTATACTAATATAGTTCTAAAGACTTCATTATAGCACAAGAGTTCAAGGAAGATGTAACTTTATGATAAAAAATATTAAAATAACTATTACTCATTAATCAATAATTCATATATAAAGATGAACTCAATTGTCACATGATTGATTTTAGGACATAAATTCCAATAGCTCCATCTCACATTGGGTTCCCGTTGGCTCCTGAAGCTCTACCTCACACTGGGCTCCTCATCAGGTGGTAATATCCAATCATTCTCTTCTTCTCCTCCAGAATAACTCTATCATCGTGCAACATCTTTAGGATTCCTTCATCAGCTATCATCCTATAGCCTCTCGAATTCAATCTGCTCAGTGAGATAAGATTTCGCTTGAAATTGGATATGTACCAAACCTCTCCAAATCTCCTCACTACACCATCTGTCCTCTAATAAACTATTTTGATGCCTCTGATAGTACAGCTCGATCTATTCGATAGATAAATAGTACCCTCACTGCTCTTCAAAGAGTCAAACTGCTCTTCTCTGTAACATACAATATAGGTGCATGTAGAACCTAAAATCTACTATTGGAAAGAAGTAGATATCTCATCAGATATCTCCAGAACATCATCCTCTGACTCGTTATAGGTCGTCACAGCAGTAGCCCTTCAATCCCTAAGTTGAGGACAATCTCTGACTAGATGTCCCAACTCGTCACACCGATAACATCTGATCTTGCTCAAGTCCCTCATCCTAGACTTGGATGGCTCTTATCGCAATCTCCTATCGCACCATCTATCGCCTCTTGCTCCTTCAGAAACCACCAAAGCTGAGCTGCCGCTACCTAAGCTTGAAGCTGGGTTCTCCCTCCTAAGAATCTTTTTCTAAAGAATCACCATGATGACCTCATCCATCTTGATGGAGCTCTTTTTCACTAGAAGAGCAGTCACTAAGGACTCATATGAAGGAGGAAGCGATGCTAGCAAGACCAGCATCGTGGTCTTCTTCTCAACTTTTTCGTCAATGTTGAGGAGGTCGGTGAGGATCTTCTGAAAGTGACTGAGATGCTCTTACATGCTCTGTCCCTCAATCATCCACAGCTGGTAGAACTGCCTCTAAAGAAAGAGAGTGTTGGTGAGAGATTTCATCATGTATAACTCCTCGAGCTTCGACTACAGTACCGTCGGAGAAAACTCGTCAAGCATATGGATCACCACCTCATCCGCTAGGTCTAAATAGATTGTACTCACTGCTTACATCTGGAGCTACCTCCAATCCTGCACCTCCATGGTAGTCAGCTTCTTCTCACACAAAAGAGCATTGATCAATCTTTACTGGATGAGCGTGTCCTTCATCTTCGCCTGTCATAAAGAAAAATTGCTCTTCCCATCGAATGATTGATCTCCACCTTGATTGTGCTTATCTTCTCCATCTTCTATCCTCATCACCACTGTCGCAACTTAAGCTCTGGTACCATCTTGCACTGATATCAATTATTATGCAGGATCTGGTATTATGCATTGCAGCAGGAAGAAAAAAAAACAAAACAAGAAACATAATATAAATACGTGGATCGGCCTCAAGTTTATCTCCATGTGGCACTCAAGCTTCATTATGAGAGAATAAAATACAACAATACAAGAGAAACTCACCACTCAATTCATGTACAAGAGCCTCTCAACAAGAAGCCACCCTCACAAAAGTTCCTTCAAATTCTTCAAAGAGACCCTCTTACAGGCCTGCCAGTACCAGGATCCCTAATGCCCCTGGATGTTTCCTATGGAGTGAACCGCTATATCGTGCCTCTCCACAGCTACTTTGCCTGATGCTTTGCTCTGCCTCCGATCCTCTATCGATACTCTGCAGGATCTGCTCCACCCACTGTGCATGCTCAGAGCTCTACCAGACTCCTTTCGATGGCTGCACAAGCCTCCCTCACACTGATGCCTTCGCTCCTGGCTCTTAGCCGCGTCTCTGCATGTATCCATGGCTCTGTTCATCCACAGAGCCACTTAAAGGCCCTAAAGCCCAGACTGTATTGGAATCAGACTCCTGATTGAACTCCTATAGCTTCTCGGCCATCCGATTGTGACTCAGATCGAAAACAGGCCATTGGATCACATCCCATCACGTCAGATCATGCCTTTGATCTCCCTGAGATGGCTCACAGTCGTTCGATCACGATCGTGATCATCCAAAGCCATCTGATCATGCATCAGTCCATGAGAACCCCCTATGAGCCGTGAGAAACCACCTGAAAATACCGTCGGTCCACCATGGACTGTGAGAAACTAGGTGGAAAATGCCCTAGCAGTCCATAGCAGCTGCCATGCACCATCGGTCCATGCACCGCATGTGGATCATGTGAGGATCTGCGCAGGCCGTGCTTGTGTTGGGAATAGTGTCCCAAAGCCAATCGTCAGCCTGTTGACGGTTGTGCTCCTTTTGTATTAGTACATGAATTATAAATAAATAAAAGTTATTTTGGTATTTTTTCATCCCAAATGTTTCATCTTCTAATGAACTCCTGTGTTGTGGTGAAGTCCTTAGGACTATTTAGACTCGACAAAGGAGGATTTGTCGTTTAGTCCTTAAACATGTTCGCGACCAAATGATACGTTGTTACCAAGGATGACAACATTTATCGAGCATAGGTCGTTGTGTGCCATATGGGTTGGTTGTCCTCATAACCAAAGAGTGTGGAGACACTGGTATGGCATACAGGTGAGATGTAATGGTACATCTGCACTGAACGTGACCAACTCCGGAGCTATTTCTGTTGTCAAGATTTGCTCCGATGGGATATGGGTATAAATGTCCCTCCGACCTGAGACCGCCACAGTGACTTGCAAGCAACTCACTGCACTTAGGCACTAGACTACTTGAATTTCTAATTCAGTGACGGAAGGTTGCTGGGTGTAGTCAAGTACTTGACTTGTCGGTGCGTGTGTCAAGATGGGATTGACCACTCCAGTTTAGGAGCTGTGTACAGTCGTGTTTTAATTTAGCAAAACCATGGCCAGGGTAGTCCTAGTGAGGAGTCACAGGACTAATTGAGTTGAGCACGATTCGGATGATATCATCAGGGTTGACAGTTTAACCCTGAGTCATCCTAAACACAGGGGTCAAAAGGGATGAATTATACGGTAACCATATTCACGTAGGTTCTGAATGTTGTGATTGCGATTATTCGACCTATCCGATCGTCGGGTACCATTGCTAGATGGTCACTTCGATTAGTACAGAAATGAGTTCCTGTGCTACCGGCTTAGGTTCGAACCTGCGGGGTCACACACATTAGAGGTTCCTTTCTGATCTGATGGCTGATTATGAGTCTTATCTATCTGAGACTCTATGATTGAGAATTAGGATTCTCTAATCATGAGTTTCACACATTTTGGGTACCGGGGTCAAAATTTTGAATTTCAAATTTTGAATTTGAAATTTGAACTCTTTGATCAGGGTTTCATATCGATGGTCTCTGATGCCTGATTGCCCATTAGATTTGGACTCAATATTTATGAGAGGTTTAATTAGTGATTTAATCACTAATTAACTCAATTTGATTGAGTAATTATTTTTGGATCAAGTCCAATTGAATTGGATTCAGTTTGGATTGACCCGATTAGGTTAAATGTTGACCTAATCGCTAAGGTGGTTTAGTCCCTGATTTGATCAGGGATTAGGTTTAGTTAATTTCTGATTTGATTAGGATTTTATTAAGCCTAATTAAGCCTAATTATGTTGGGTTTAATTTGGTCTAATTGTGCTCAACCTATTTTAAACTAGGTTGGCTCAATTTGAATCAAACCATCTTGTTTTAAATTTCCTGCGTCACCCAACTTCCTTGCACCCATTTGAATTCACGAGAAGAAACTTCTTGTGAAATTTTTTTCATGCAAAACCCTTCCCCACGTCCTCATTTATGCGCCATATGGATGGATAAAATAATTAGTTAGCCATTCAAATTCAAAGCATGTTTGAATTTGAATGGATAACTTATCACTTGCCCTTTCATCCTTATCCATTTTGTGCGCCACATTACTTACACGAGAAAAGGTTTCTCATGAAACTTTTTCCACGCACAAAGAGCCACGCCCCTTCTCTTCTTACGCCCAAAAGGATAGGGATAAGTTGGTTTTCGTTTGAATTCAAATTTGATTTGAATTCAAATGTGTAACCTCTTGTCTTTATCCTCTCACGCGGATAAGACACGTTCGACGTTGTTTTAAAAAGAGGAGAAAGGTGGGATGTGCGTTGAAAAATTAGGAGAGAAACTTTGGGGCGTGAGGAAGGCTTCTGCGCAAGGTGAAGGTCCAAAACCTTCCGAGAGAAAAAGAAAGAAAAGAGAGAAAATTGGGCGCAGGGTTTTTGGTGTGTACTCTAGGGTTTCTACCTAGGGTTCGGGAAGTGAGATTGGTGTGCCACGAGTGTCGTGAGTCTACCAAATTTTAGAGAGAGATCCATCAGCCTCTCAAGTAACTATGCAGATGATCCAGAGCATCTGAGAAGTCGGCACACATCGATCGAAGGAGTTCGATCAACATCTGCCATCAAAAGGGTGAAATCACGAACTAGCATTCGTGAGAAGCTGATCAGACGGGAGCTTCGTGTGGATGATCCGCAGAGGCCAGATAGTTGGGTGGCTGTGATGTAACGATCAGAGCCCTCCGACGGTGATCAGATTGCGGTGATCGACTACCCGCAAAAGGTGATGTGTTCTGAACACAGTACTGTAAAACGTTTACTGATTCAAATTTGAATTTCAAATTTAAATGCATGCTGTTGTATCATATTTAGATCCTAGTGTAGGGTTAATTAGTATTAATTAATGAGATTAATTAATAATTCTGCTGTAAAATAGTAATTTTGAAAAAATTTTAAAATTACCATTTTGCCCCTGCACTAAATTTTCGCTTCAATTGGTATCAGAGCAGGTTCTAGAATATGATATACATATGCATGCGTAGATTAAGGTGTAATCTATAAGTTTAAATTTAAAATTCAAAATTCAAAATTCGAAATTCAAAAAGATTTGAAATTTAAAATTTAAAATTTGTTAGAAGTTTCAAATTTGAAATTCAAAATTTGAAATTTGAAATTTGGTTGAAATCTCAAATTTGAAATTTGAAATTTGAAATTCGAAATTTGAAATTTGAAATTCAAAATTCAAAATTTGAAATTTGAAATTTGGTTGAAATCTCAAATTTGAAATTTAAAATTTGAAATTTGAAATTCAAAATTCAAAATTTAAAATTCAAAGATTGAAAATTCGAAATTTGAAATTTGGTTGAAATCTCAAATTTGAAATTTAAAATTTGAAATTTAAAATTCAAAATTTAAATTTTGAAATTTGTATATTTAGATATACATGATCCAAGTAGCAAGTAATCTAATTGGGTTGGTTGCCATGGCCGTCCGGTCATAGGAGAAAAGTAGGGTTTAAAGGTCCTCTCTTCCCATTCGATGGGGTCTCCTATGGCGGTAGGGGTGCCGATGCAATTATATCCCATGCCGATGAAGCAGCGAAAGGACTTAATTAAGAAATTTATCATGAATGTGTTAGATTAGATCTAAAAGAAAATTTATGATTTATTTTGAGTTATTTTCTGTTATGAAATGAGCAATAGAATTGCTGTTTATGAAATGTGCTGACCCGTTTGTGAAATGAGTTAACACATTTGGTGAACAGAAAATAAAATCTTTCAAATTTGAAAATTATTTTCGAAATGCCAAACCCTGACCCATCAGTCCAAGTACTTAATTAAAAGAATTAAGTGTTGTCTAGTAGGTCTAGAATTGTGAATTAAGACCTAAGACAATTGCATAAACTTTTGGGTCAATGGGTTAGATGAATTAGGTCCATAATTGGGTTAGACCTAAGATTAGTTTAAAAAAATGGACTAATTGGAGTAATTGGTCAAATCTAATCAAAAGTTGAATTAGATTAGGTCAAGGATACTCTAGACTCAACTTCAATAGTTGTAGTTGAATGGGTCCATGTCTTTAACTAGACCAAGATGGACTTAATTCATGGCTACGCGGTGGAGCTCTATTTACTAAGTTGATCAAAATTAAAACTAATGAACCGGTTGGTGTCTAAGGTAAGTTCGGCAGTTTTGACCAGTGGTTCTTAAGCGGGAGCTACTCGCATTGATTCGATCATTGACGAGTTAATGGCAAATCCCCACCACTGATCTCACTTACCTGGCCAATCTGGTAAGTTAGATTTTGATTAGATCACTTGGTGATTAGAGCTCACCCATGTCATTAGGTAAATCAGTAAGACTGATTTAGGTGCTCCTAATGCCAACTTTAATTAAATCTTTTTTTAATCTGACTTGATGAAGTCAGTGGGAGGATTGAAATTGGCTGGATGATTTTTTCTCTACTATTCTTTAATAAAATCCTCAAAATTATTAGGTCCCTAAAATGATTAAGTTATAATGATAACTAAGTCATAGCCTCCCATTAAGTGAATGATAATGAGTCCATTAGTTCAATGATCATTGGAGGCCCAAAGGTCTGGTGCTCATTGGCCAATGAAATTATTATTCATAATATGATAATTTGATTGAGTCTTTCTGATGGTGGTTAGGTTGGCCGGCCAAAGTCGGGCCTGATCATTTATTGGTCCGATTCACTAAATTAAGTCATGTTAATGGTTGGACTTAACCAGATCTTTTCAGTGGAGGCCAAAGCCTACTGATTAGGTTCTGGGGCAAAATAAATTACTAGAAGTTGTTTAGAGAAACAACTGGTTAAGAACCTACCCATAGATGCACATGGGTTGACCAACCAAAGTTGGGCTCGTGTGTAGTCTGTGTGGATTCTAGTACCCATTAAGGAATTAAAGTAATTTCTCGAATTGGAGGATGAGGCTACCAGTTCGTAAAAATATTGGGAAAAACTTTAGACTAAAGTCCAAGTCTTTAGTATTAATTTATGTACTAATAGAGGTCTCATTTTCCTTTAAGCAGCTATGGCCACTACCCTGTCGCTCCGGTCATTATTAGATAATGACAAGCTCATGGGACCCAATTTCGATAGCTGGTATCGAAAATTAAAAATCATCCTTGAGCATGAGCGGATCCTTTATGTAGTAACGGATCCAGCACCTGAGGAGCCAGCTCCGAACGCTAGTAAGATGATCCGAGATACTTACTTGAAGTGGCTCAATGACCGCACCACCGTTCGATGTATTATGCTGGTAGCAATGAATGACGAGTTCAGTCGAAGGTTTGAGAACGCCCAGCCACAGGAGATGCTTCAAATGTTGAACGACTCCTTTGGCACGCCTGACGACGTTGAAAGGCACAAAACTAGTTGTGCTATTTTCAATGCTCGGATGAGGGATGGGGCCTCAGTCACTGATCATGTACTGTATATGATCGAGATGATTGAGCGCCTAAGCAAATTGGGCTTTCCTCTGCACGAGCAGCTCGGTAAGGATGCGATCCTTAATTCCTTGCCCAAGTCCTTCCTCCCATTCCTTACTCATTTTTGAATGACAAAGCCTGCAGTAAACTACCACGGATTGTTGGGGTTGCTGCAAAACTTTGAGAAGGATCACCAACTCCATAAGGAGTCGGTGAATGTAGTGGGAGGGTCTTCTTCTCGTCGTCAACCCTTTGGGAAGGGGAAGAAGAACAAGAAGAAGAAAAATAAGAAGGTGCAATCTCATGCTGGGACAGTAGCACGGGGTCAGACCAAGAAGCGCAAGCATGACCAGAGCCAGGCGGAGTGCTTCTTTTGCAAGAAGCACGGGCATTGGAAGAGGAACTGTCCTCAATACATTGCCTCCCTGGACCCGAACAGGCCAAAGAAGAAGCAAGGTAATTATATGATAACTCCTTGCAACTTTTCGATTTGTGATACTACTGCCTGGGTATTGGATACCGGAAGCCCTTATCATATTTGTAATTCGATGCAGGGTCTGCAGGTCAGTAGGAGATTTGATGAAGGCGAGAGGTTCCTGAATGTTGAAGATGGAAGCAAAGTTCCAGTTCTAGCTTTAGGAATCATGAGTCTTGTAATCAATTCTCGTAATGTAATTCTGAGTGAATGTCACTATTGTCCAAGTTTTTTATTAAATATTATTTCTGTAGGCCTTTTGGCCATGTACGGTTATGATTTTTTAATAAAAGGAAATATTTGCAATATCATTTTGAATGGTGTTACAATATTTGTTGGACAATTAAATAATAGAATTTACTTACTATCACAGCCTGTTAATGTGGTTCAAAAATTTGGTAAACGCTCTAGAATAGATAATGTGTCAGAAGTCTACCTTTGGCACTGTAGGCTAGGTCATATCAATAAGAACAGGATAAACAGGTTGGCTCAAGAAGGAATTCTTGAAGTTAGTGATTGTGAATCACTTCCAACCTGTGAGTCCTGTCTTCTTGGAAAGATGACCAAGTCACCTTTTACTGGAAAAGGTGAGCGAGCCAGTGAACTCTTAGGTCTGGTACATTCTGATGTATGTGGACCCATGAGCTCAAGTGCAAGAGGTGGATTTTTCTACTTCATAACCTTCACAGACGACCTATGTAGGTATGGGTATGTCTATTTAATGAAGCATAAGTCGGAATCATTTGAAATGTTCAAACTATTCCGAAATGAGGTAGAAAAACAAACTGGGAAGTGTATTAAAACTCTTCGATCTGATCGAGGAGGTGAATACCTTTCCAATGAGTTTCTGACGTATCTAGGAGAGAATGGGATTCTCTCTCAGTGGACTCCTCCTGGAACACCACAGCATAATGGTGTGTCTGAAAGGAGGAATCGGACCCTGTTAGATATGGTTCGATCCATGATGGGGTTTGCTGGTCTGTCGATCTCCCTCTGGGGATATGCACTCGAATCGGCTTGTTACCTTCTAAATAGAGTTTCGAGTAAGTCTGTAGCCAAAACGCCATATGAGATATGGATAGGACGTAAGCCAGTACTCTCGCACCTTAGGGTTTGGGGGTGTCCGGCTTATGTTAAACGTTTAATTACAGACAAGCTTGGACCTAGGTCTGACAAGTGTAATTTTATAGGGTACCCAAAAGAGACCAAAGGGTATTATTTCTATCTTGCTGATGAGCAAAAGTTGTTTGTCAGCCTTAAGGCAATCTTTTTAGAAAAGGAGTTCCTTAGTGAAGGAACTGTTGCCTCTAAAGTCGAACTTAACAAAGTTCGACAGGTGGAAAAACCGACACATATTACTGAACCTGAACCGGATTTGATTAGATCAGATCCGGAGCCCATTGATTATGCACCCTTAAGGCGGTCTGGTAGAGTACCACATCAACCAGACAGATATTATGGTTTCTTGGTCCGGGATGGTGATCCTATCGAACTTGATGAAAACGATGAGGATCCGATCACCTACATGGATGCAATGCAGAGACCTGACTCTGAGAAATGGCTAGAGGCCATGAAATCCGAAATGGAGTCCATGAAGGTCAACGATGTGTGGACATTGGTTGACCCACCTGAAGGAGTAAAACCCATAGGGTGTAAGTGGGTCTTCAAAAGGAAGAGGGGCGCAGACGGAAAGGTGGAGACCTATAAAGCCCGTCTGGTTGCCAAGGGATATCGTCAACGTTATGGTATAGACTATGACGAGACGTTTTCTCCTGTGGCAATGCTCAAATCCATTCGGATTATGCTTGCGATAGCTGCCCATCTGGACTATGAAATCTGGCAGATGGATGTGAAGACAGCTTTCCTAAACGGAGAGCTGGACGAAGAGGTGTATATGATACAACGTGAAGGGTTCACATCCACAGATGAGTCTAAGGTGTGCAAGCTACAGAGGTCCATTTATGGACTTAAGCAGGCATCTCGGAGTTGGAACATACGTTTTGATAGGACGATCAAAACGTATGGCTTCGTTAAGAACGGAGAAAAACCATTCACTAAAGCCATTGCGGTGAAGGAGTTCAACGACTACAAGTCGAAGATGGGTATTAGATACTGCACCGATAGGCTTTAGGCCAAGTGGGAGATTGTTGGGAATAGTGTCCCAAAGCCAATCGTCAGCCTGTTGACAGTTGTGCTCCTTTTGTATTAGTACATGAATTATAAATAAATAAAAGTTATTTTGGTATTTTTTCATCACAAATGTTTCATCTTCTAATGAACTCCTGTGTTGTGGTGAAGTCCTTAGGACTATTTAGAGTCGACAAAGGAGGATTTGTCGTTTAGTCCTTAAACATGTTCGCGACCAAATGATACGTTGTTACCAAGGACGACAACATTTATCGAGCATAGGTCGTTGTGTGCCATATGGGTTGGTTGTCCTCATAACCAAAGAGTGTGGAGACACTGGTATGGCATACAGGTGAGATGTAATGGTACATCTGCACTGAACGTGACCAACTCCGGAGCTATTTCTGCTGTCAAGATTTGCTCCGATGGGATATGGGTATAAATGTCCCTCCGACCTGAGACCGCCACGGTGACTTGCAAGCAACTCACTGCACTTAGGCACTGGACTACCTGAATTTCTAATTCAGTGACGGAAGGTTACTGGGTGTAGTCAAGTACTTGACTTGTTGGTGCGTGTGTCAAGATGGGATTGACCACTCCAGTTTAGGAGCTGTGTACAGTCGTGTTTCAATTTAGCAAAACCTTGGCCAGGGTAGTCCTAGTGAGGAGTCACAGGACTAATTGAGTTGAGCACGATTCGGATGATATCATCAGGGTTGACAGTTTAACCCTGAGTCATCCTAAACACAGGGGTCAAAAGGGATGAATTATACGGTAACCAAATTTCAGAGAGAGATCCATCAGCCTCTCAAGTAACTGTGCAGACGATCCGGAGCATCTGAGAAGTCGGCACACATCGATCGAAGGAGTTCGATCAACATCTGCCATCAAAAGGGTGAAATCACGAACTAGCATTCGTGAGAAGCTGATCAGACGGGAGCTTCGTGTGGACGATCCGCAGAGGCCAGATAGTTGGGTGGCTGTGATGTAACGATCAGAGCCCTCCGACGGTGATCAGATTGCGGTGATCGACTACCCGCAAAAGGTGATGTGTTCTGAACACAGTACTGTAAAACGTTTACTGATTCAAATTTGAATTTTAAATTTAAATGCATGCTATTGTATCATATTTAGATCCTAGTGTAGGGTTAATTAGTATTAATTAATGAGATTAATTAATAATTCTGCTGTAAAATAGTAATTTTGAAAAAATTTTAAAATTACCATTTTGCCCCTGCACTAAATTTTCGCTTCAATTGGTATCAGAGCAGGTTCTAGAATATGATATACATATGCATGCGTAGATTAAGGTGTAATCTATAAGTTTAAATTTAAAATTCAAAATTCAAAATTCGAAATTCAAAAAGATTTGAAATTTAAAATTTGAAATTTGTTAGAAGTTTCAAATTTGAAATTCAAAATTTGAAATTTGAAATTTGGTTGAAATCTCAAATTTGAAATTTGAAATTTGAAATTCGAAATTTGAAATTTGAAATTCAAAATTCAAAATTTGAAATTTGAAATTTGGTTGAAATCTCAAATTTGAAATTTGAAATTTGAAATTTGAAATTTGAAATTCAAAATTCAAAATTTAAAATTCAAAGATTGAAAATTCGAAATTTGAAATTTGGTTGAAATCTCAAATTTGAAATTTAAAATTTGAAATTTAAAATTCAAAATTTAAATTTTAAAATTTGTATATTTAGATATACATGATCCAAGTAGCAAGTAATCTAATTGGGTTGGTTGCCATGGCCGTCCGGTCATAGGAGAAAAGTAGGGTTTAAAGGCCCTCTCTTCCCATTCGATGGGGTCTCCTATGGCGGTAGGGGTGCCGATGCAATTATATCCCATGCCGATGAAGCAGCGAAAGGACTTAATTAAGAAATTTATCATGAATGTGTTAGATTAGATCTAAAAAAAAATTTATGATTTATTTTGAGTTATTTTCTGTTATGAAATGAGCAATAGAATTGCTGTTTATGAAATGTGCTGACCCGTTTGTGAAATGAGTTAACACATTTGGTGAACAGAAAATAAAATCTTTCAAATTTGAAAATTATTTTCGAAATGCCAAACCCTGACCCATCAGCCCAAGTACTTAATTAAAAGAATTAAGTGTTGTCTAGTAGGTCTAGAATTGTGAATTAAGACCTAAGACAATTGCATAAACTTTTGAGTCAATGGGTTAGATGAATTAGGTCCATAATTGGGTTAGACCTAAGGTTAGTTTAAAAAAATGGACTAATTGGAGTAATTGGTCAAATCTAATCAAAAGTTGAATTAGATTAGGTCAAGGATACTCTAGACTCAACTTCAATAGTTGTAGTTGAATGGGTCCATGTCTTTAACTAGACCAAGATGGACTTAATTCATGGCTACGCGGTGGAGCTCTATTTACTAAGTTGATCAAAATTAAAACTAATGAACCGGTTGGTGTCTAAGGTAAGTTCGGCAGTTTTGACCAGTGGTTCTTAAGCGGGAGCTACTCGCATTGATTCGATCATTGACGAGTTAATGGCAAATCCCCACCACTGATCTCACTTACCTGGCCAATCTGGTAAGTTAGATTTTGATTAGATCACTTGGTGATTAGAGCTCACCCATGTCATTAGGTAAATCAGTAAGACTGATTTAGGTGCTCCTAATGCCAGCTTTAATTAAATCCTTTTTTAATCTGACTTGATGAAGTCAGTGGGAGGATTGAAATTGGTTGGATGATTTCTTCTCTACTATTCTTTAATAAAATCCTCAAAATTATTAGGTCCCTAAAATGATTAAGTTATAATGATAACTAAGTCATAGCCTCCCATTAAGTGAATGATAATGAGTCCATTAGTTCAATGATCATTGGAGGCCCAAAGGCCAGGTGCTCATTGGCCAATGGAATTATTATTCATAATATGATAATTTGATTGAGTCTTTCTGATGGTGGTTAGGTTGGCCGGCCAAAGTCGGGCCTGATCATTTATTGGTCCGATTCACTAAATTAAGTCATGTTAATGGTTGGACCTAACCAGATCTTTTCAGTGGACTCTATTTGGGTTGATCTTGGACTCGTTAGACTCCGTTCATCATCCTGGACCTCGCTCTGAGCTTCTTATGGATTGAATCTCAAGGCATATTTTCTAATAGCGTGATCTCCTTTCCAACTTCATATGGAGTTTTTTGACCAAGCTTAGCCTTTTCTTCAGAGATGTTTATGCTACTGAGCTATCCATCGATCACATCTCTAGTCTTGAGGCTAGCAGTGTAGAGACCATATGCAAATTGAAAAAGATATTCTCTCCTAGTTTCTTCGACTCCATGGATTATCTCATGATTCATCTAGCGTATAAAGTTAGGATGGAGGGATCAGTGCAGTATAGGTAGATGTACCCATTTGAAAGATACATGCACAGTCTCAAGAAGAAAGTGAAAAATAAGTCCAAATCAAAGATTCTATTATGGAGGCTTATATAATAGAAAAAAATTTAAATTTCAGCCAATACTACTTTAATCCCAGTGTGCAGACAAAGATGATTCAAGTGGATCGAAATGATGATGGTGGTGGTGAGGGATCAGAGTGAGAAATCTCAATATTTGCCTATCCTGTTCGTAAATTTAGACACAAGGTTCATTAGATTTTCTCGATACTGAACTTTGATAGATAGAGACATATATTTTGCTAAACTACGAGAAGGTCGACCCATATGTCCTATAAATGTCCATCACAATCCCAACTTTTTAATCACTTATTTCAGTATACTTATAATATGCATGTTTAGTCAATATGATGAGATGTTGAGATAGGACAATCTAAGGATAAGTGATGAAGAAATATCCACACGGTGCTCACAGAACTTTGCATATTGGTTCCATCAATTGATAAGCATCCATTATCATTTTATATGTTTTAATTTTCTTCAATTTATTCTTTCTATAATATGCAGGTCATGCTAGGGGGCAAATTCATACCAAAGAAGCTGAGACCAATAGGTTACGGACCAATAAAATATGTGACATACTTTAATGACTGTAATGTAAATGGTTTCAAATTTTATATACAGTAATATAAAAATCATAAAAACATAATGAACAGTGGTGTGTGTAAAGGGCAGCTGGTGGAAAGAGGCAGAGCGTGACTACTATGAAATCCTCGAAGAAGTGTTCAAGATGACCTACATTGGAGGTAATAGTATCATTCTATTTAAATGCCAATAGTTTGATAACAACAATGATATATATGAAGATTGATCTATGGCACGAACTTATTGAAATCAAACATGGATCAAAAGCATATGTCAATGAGCCATTTATGCTAACTTGATAAGCTGCTCAAGTATATTATACTTCTTTTCTATCAAGAGAGAGAGGAAGAAAAGATTGATGGACTATATGTTGAGTTAAGTCTTGAGCCATTTATTACACGCTTGAAGAAGAAGAAGAGTTTCAATTACTAGAATACTTTCAGAAGAATGAAACATTAGGATTTCTTCAGTCTTCAATAGATGTCGAGTTAGATGCTCCAGAAATTCTCATTCATGATGGCCAACATGAAGAGATAAATCCAACTAATTTTATTTTAAAGGATAATTCTATCCAAGAAGGAGAAGAAGAGGAAGAAGTGGAAGAAGAGAAATAACCGAAAGAAGAATCTAAAGGGTAACAGACATCTGAAAAGGTCGATGAGTAGTGCTAAGTATATAATCCTTGAATCATTTTAATTATTTATCTTACATCATTTTAAATCTTACATTATCATTCATAATTATATAATTAATTTGATAAATCTATTTATTTTTATTTTTATAGATTATACATCATATCTTCTAGAGGCCGAAATCGTGCTAGCCGAGGATAGAGCTCTCAAGGAGAGAGAGATGATACGGCTAACTCACATAGTTCTGCACCTCTCATACTAGATGGTAAACTCTAA
Organism: Elaeis guineensis; assembly: GCF_000442705.2. Taxonomy (NCBI): domain Eukaryota; kingdom Viridiplantae; phylum Streptophyta; class Magnoliopsida; order Arecales; family Arecaceae; genus Elaeis; species Elaeis guineensis. The sequence continues at coordinate 97,413,516 of NC_026001.2, forward strand.
CACTTTAAATATTTTCGTTTATGTTATTTTGTCTTTTGCTAACTAATATAACATTCTTTATATTAGATGTTTCGTACTCAGGTTTGGATGACAGGGGATCACCAGTGATCCTACAGTCACATACAATAGCGACCCACTCTCAGACACAGAGTCATGGTCGAGGATCCGTCAGGCTTTTGGTACCTCTAATTTGGTCGGAGATAGAGAGCTCATCTACATTTAGAGTCGATCATAAGGATGACAACTTCAATTAATATTTTTAGAATTTAGCCATTCTGGAGTTAATATTTATTTTTCAAAATTAATTTTGCAGCATGTTTAGAGAGCCTGGAGTATCTCGTGTGGTTACCTGCATCATCCGATGCTTGATGCTAGGGCTAGTGAACGAGTTCTCTAGCTGGCCGTCTAGAGCTCGTGATGTAGCCTAGGAGATATTTCAGGTAAGTCAGAAATATTTAATTTTTAAATTCATGGTATATTTGTATTCTACTTATTTATACATGCTTCAATTCGATTCAAGACTCTCCAAAATGAGGAGACTGGCATCGGACCTTCGATAAGGTGGTCACACGAAGGCTCCGAGATGGGCTCTATAGCCTCAGACAGTCCATCATCGAGCATTCTGATTTTCAGTCACCATTGGACTAGAGGTCCTACAAAGATCACTGGATGCAGACAGATATATGGAAAGCCTTCTACGATCAATAGAGCAGTAAGGAGTACTCTAGTAGGAGGCAGAGGGTCCAATAGAATAGAGTCACCCAGTAAGATTTGATTAGGCACACAGACGGCTCCGTCAGTACACATATTATGGTCGAAAGATTGATAAGAAATCTATACCAAAACTCTTCCCTAGAATTGTAAAAGCTCTTATATGTATGCTTTAATTAATTTAATTTTATTATTTACTTATCATAGACAGGTAGCGGGGTTATCCATTAGGCCAGAGCTACGGTTGTGGGAGGCCACACATCAGTCTCAGAAGACTGGTAATTACTTAGATTCTAGGTCATGATAGATCGTGGAAAGAATTTCAAACTGTATTTATTAAGTTGTTTTAAGATCTGATATGTATATTAGAACTAATGTATTTCTAAACTGTGTAGGCAGATTATGCGGAGTACGTCGTTACGCGACATGACGATGATCCATCCACTCAGCCCCTTTTTGACCTTAAGGGATGGCTCAGGGTCATCAGAAGGATGAGTAGGAGTTGGATCACAGGATTCGGCCATAGCTTCGACCCTCCAGCAACTTGATATTTTTCAACATCCTTACAGGCCTCGACATCCCAGACTTGGAGTGATGCACACGTGGAGGAGGTCGTGCAGAGGCTTCTGAGACAGCAATTTTAGAGCTTTCAAGATGCCATCCACGATACAGTCATGAAGATTCTTCGAGATCCACAGCTGCATGATCAGCTGGGCTCATTGTCTCAGCCATCACACCAGATAATTTTATTAATAATTTTTTTTACTTATTTTAAGTTTTCATATTTAGAAACCTCACATATTTAAGCTTGAGTCAGAGAAGAGGATCTAGAATTAAATCATATTAGTAAATTTAATCTAACCATCCAATTGTTGGGTCGGAGGTGTCTATAGCTACATATTATCAAATGAAATGTGTAAGAATAATCTATTCGAGAATTGAAAGAGTGTATCAAAAGTTATACCTCTGTATCAAAAGATACGCCTCCGTATCGAAACTTATTAATAATATTTTATTTTTTTTATTTCAGGATGCTGGGACATCCGACTTTCATCCACCAACTGCTGGAGAGGAGCAGGAGGATGACAAAGAGGATCTGACCTGATTTTTTTTATTTTGATGTATTATATTTTTTTTGATACTGCTTATAAAATTATATAATTTATATTTTTAATATAATATAATTAATTTTTTATTTATGATTATCATATTATCTTTAGATTTTAATTATAACAGATGTCAGAAACCATAATTAATTATGATTAATTAAAATAGATTTTAAAAAATATTACTATAATTTTTTTTAAAAAAATAAAATTAACTATCATCAACGACATTAGCAACAGCTTCATCGATCGCTAATAATTATTAGTGATGACATTAGCAACAAAATAACCATCGCTAATTTTTTTTAAATTTTTTTAAAATTTGATTTAAAAATAAAAAATAAATAGTGATAAAATTTGATCGTTAAAAATACCATCACTAATAGCTGTTATTAGTGACAATTAAGAAATCCATCGCTAACAGGGGCAATTAGCGAGAAGGATTGTTCTGACCATCAATTAGCAATGGTGTTCCATCACTAATACTATTACCAATGGCAAAATCACTATTAATGATGGTAATTAGCTGACACTAATAATAAAATTTCTTGTAGTGGAGCGGATGCGAAGCTCATCACAATTAGGTCTTCGTTGGTGTCGAGTTGGCTTTTTTTTATAACTTCGGATCTTGTCGAGGACTTTCTAGGCAGCATCGGGGTCATCGGATGCACCCTAAACCCTGAGATGTTGGCTTCCAAAGATCCTCCGATGTGGGTTGTTGTTGTGTTAGTTGGGGTCCATCCAATCCGAAGACCTTCGATGGGTGAATCTGAGGTCTCCTTAGGATAAGTTCGGAGAGTCTCAGTGGCGATCAAGGTCGATTCATGGGTTCAATCATCGAGAACCCAAGCACTCATCCATAGAGCTCCTTATAACTTCCTCCGCCATAATGGCAAGTGGGATTTTTCGAGGGAATAAATTGAAGATTTATCTCAAGCCAATTCTAGATTCCCACATTATGGATTGAAGCATGTCTCGAAGCTTTTCACCAGCTGCTTGTTGGTAATGAAAGCATGCAGTTAATGGTTGCAGTTGATGTTTCGAAGCCAAACGCATGGCATAACTCGATTGCTAGTTGGTTGGACGTGCATTGCTTGAAATATATATAAATAGGCTACCTTCCTTACTGTAGATGCATCTGTCGGAGGGCTTTCACTGATCTTTCCTTGGATAACTTAAGATGATAGGGCCGTCACCAAGATCCATAAAGGGCACCATGAAGAAGAAGGTGGAGCGGGAAAAGCCTCCACCTAAAAAGCCAAAGACCGCCACACCCAAACCTCCCAATCTTGGTGGGATGCCATTTCCTCCGAGGGCCCCTAGTGAGGGATCCTCCACCTCCGGGGGGACAGCCTTCAAGGGATCCTCTGTCGGGGCCTTCAACGAGGCTTGACTCTGCTGTATTGCGAAGTACAAAACCTCCGAGGTCTTTAGAAGGGAGCTCTTGGATGCCTCCACTATTGGATTTATCAAGGGATTTAAGAATTGTGAGGCCCAACTGAAGCAGATGGTGCAAAAGTTGGACCTACGCCACCTCCACCTCAGGAACAGTGATGAGAAGGTCAGGATATTTTCTTTGGATGAGGATTAGGCCCTCCTCTTCATATCCTTGATTTTTGCCTTTTTTTTCTTTTTTCTCTTCTCTTCTTTTGCATGGTGACTTTTTGATACAATCTTTATAAATATTGAATGAATGGAGAAAAAAAACTTTTGTATGTACCTCTCCCGTGGATGAGTGCTCCTTTACAGTTGTGGTCTTCTCCGAAGTCTCTGAAACTACATGATTACAAAATCGATGGGTTGTCATCTTCGAGATACACTTGATCTCCATTGTCGGATAGACCTGTAGATTAGTTAGGTCTCCTTAAGAAATCATCACCCATCATCAAGTTGCCACTGAGACTTCTGTCTGCAGGAAGTTTCATTTAAGATTTGGATAGCCTTTCATCTTTAACACCTCAACAACTTGCATTTTGGATTAGGGTGCGTCTGAAGGTTGTAGGCCAATCCAATCGCCAATATTTAATGCAATCCCAAATACTTTTCCTAGTTCTTCCTGGGGATTCGTATTGGAACTGGGTCTTCTCCCAAGGATCATGCATTGGTGAGTCATACTCCTTAGGCATTTGATGTTGGGTGTCTCCCTAGTAATGATGAGGTGTTGAAAGGGATGACTGATGCTCCAACTCCTAACGACATGGCTCTCGAGACCTCTCCATTGGTGACACATGTCTCGTGTTAGGGATTGTAGTCGAAGGAGCTAGGAGGTGATCACTCTAAAAATGTAGCCTCCTACTGCTCGTAGTCGAGGCCATTTAGCATTTGCTCTAGAATATTGTCTTTTCGATTGTCGGGATGCCACCACCACTTGCTCATCCTGAGTGTAGCCCTCTTGTGCCTCTATGTGATCGAATTCACCTGGAAGAAACACACTGGATGGAAGTGCTAGGCATTGTCTCATTTTGGCTGGAGAAGTGTTGAAATTTTCTATAGAACCATGGCTATGGCTATCAAATCTGCTCTTGGTGTTGTTCCCCGAGAGGGCTCTAGTTCCTTTCCAGAGGACTCCCAAGCGGTCCCGTAGTTTTTCTCCTTGTCGCTGCCTCTATCGGTCTATAGTGGTGACCATCAGGGTTGGCTTTAGATGCTACTCTGCGGGAGGGTCCTAAACCTTTTTGGGAGTGGTTTAGCCTTTCTTGATAGTCACACTATCTTCTGTCCCTCCTAGAAAGTGTGTTGCAAGGGTGTGCATCCCAATTGGTGGTGAGGCCAACACCGTCGAGTCCTATAATTTTCATGGTTCTGACTTGATGAAGGGCCTTGATGGCAGAAAGGCTCATACTTCTTTTTTTTTCATTGTAACGGACTCCATCTAGTCGAAATCATTTTGTAATGAGACTCTCTCCTTAATAAAATGCTTATATCGTTGTTTGTATCTTGTCTATTTGTTTCGATGTCGTGGCGAACTTTTGCTCTAGGGGTCTTCTGAACTCGTCTAAGGCCATTCCTGCTTCTCTCCTTATGATCCGCTTATAGTTGGCAGCCGCATGGAACTTTTCAAGATCTTCAACTTCATCCCAATAATCTACTTTTGACTTGAATTCGAATGTTTATGCATATTCGGAAGTGGGTTCTTTTGGTCGAGGGGCGCCGGCTTCAGCATTGATACGATAGCGATTAATTGCCCGCTACACGCATGATAACATCTGACCCCAAACTTGTGCTCCGTTGATTTGTAATGGGTGTTCGGCTCAAGCTAGTTTGTCCACATCGTTGGTCACCAAGATCAGTTGCTCCACTTGTATCGGTGTTGTTGAGGATGCTCGCTCTTACTGAACATGATCCTTTGCATTATCATTTTTTGCCCTCCACTAACAAGTTCCGAGGTTGCACCCTGTTCTTCATCCATCAGATTTTCACCGAGGTTATCATCCTTCGCATCGATAGTTTTTCGATGTTTGCGAGGCAACCCTAATGAGCGAAGTCCTTTGTCTCCTCCTTCGACTGGTGACACTCCTTGGTGTTGTGGCAATGATTACGGTGGAAGTGATAGGAATTTTGGATCATCCTAGCTTGCGAGTGTCCTCATCTCCGATATGCAAAACTTTGCCTTCAAATCTCTTGAGGGTTCGGGCGTGTAAAGCGGAAAGAAGGTTGGTTGTCGGAACGACATGAAGGATTCTTCTCCCTCTTTTGTTTTGGGATGATCTTCTCCTTCTTCTTCCAAAGCTCTGCATTCATGGTTGCAGGGCCATTTTTGTTGCCGTTCTTTCTCTCTTCTTTTTTTCGATGATATGTTTTGCCTTCCTTGGCCCAAGCATGCTTTCAAGCTCAGATTAAGAGGTCGGTTTGATCTTTTAGAAAGTACTCATTGGGACAGAAAACTAGACACTCATCTTCATATCCTAGTCGCTCTATCGTCATGGCAACAAACTTGTCAAGGTGTGGGACTTTAGGAGCGTCAACGTTAGAATGCACCATGCAACCTCTTGACGGCTCACCTTCTCTCTATCACATAGAGAGGGGGTCATTGTTGATCTTTGGCTGTGATCTTTGACCGCCGAAGCACCTGGTGACTATGGCTTCACTAGGGTTTCGATGACTCCCATCGCACCAAGCTGGTCAGTCATGTCCGACCAATTACTTGATCCATCCGACCTCCCAGATGTGCCCCAAGAGTCTTAGAAAGTCATTTTTGAAAAATTATTTTCATAGAATCCCAAAGATGCCAGGTATTCATTGCCATGCACCTTGAAAATGATGGTCCCATAGAGGCGTATAATTCAGATTTCTGATCGACAATCAAGGTACTCTCTATGGCCACTCCCTTGCTGACATCTATTGCTAGTCAATAGGAGTTGTTGGGGAGTGCCTGATCTGAGCCCCCTTTATATAGGGGACACTTTACTGCCTTGGGATGGAGATCTATCGACGGTCATCCATGGTGCGGTGGAGTGGTTCCTCTTACCGTTGGTGAGTAGCAGACATCTCCTTCTCGGTCAAAAGAGCCAATTCTTCCGATTGGGCTACCACTAGTCATTCAAGAGGAGGGCATCATTATGTAGACTTTGGCTTGACTTGGAAGGTATTGAAAATTCTTTGCTACACTAGAGGAGGACTCAAACCTACGGTCCTCAGAGGCCGCTCCTATGTAGTGCTCGAAGGAGAGGTCTTTGGCCTTTCTATGGTGCCACTCCTCCCTTCTCACAGAGATGGCTCCTCCCACAGTCGCCGATGGGATATCTGATGGATGGACACATCTCTCTGGGCTTCTTTCGAATGGTGATCGAGATACGTGCTCGCAGGAAGGACGGCCATCCGATTGTTGAAATGCCCTCTGAGAGGCAACGACCTTTGCCAACTCAACGCTTTGCTCAATCATCTTTGGCAACCCTGGGGTGCAGCTTGAGCTCGATCAACAACGGGCGGCTGATCACTCTACTGCAACTCCTGAGGAATGAACGTTCTCTTTCCCTTTCTTTTTAGCACTCTGGATGATTGTTGTTGTAACATTTCATGTGGCGTCAGGGGATCCATGCCTCACCCTTCGACGGTCACATGGTATTTACATGATGCAGGGATGAGGGTTCTCCCCGTTCCTTCCTACAGACATAGAGGTCAACAATGTGCTCACTGTCCTTGCTCGTAGGCAAGGAGGGCCATTGAACCGAAGCTGACGATGATCTTTTCAATCTTTTTCACAAATGGAGGTCGATGATGCACTCTCTACCCTTGCTCATGGATAAGGAGGGGCATTGGATCGAAGTCAGAGATGATCCTCGTGGTCGATGTTCTCACTTCACTCATCTGCGGGTGAGTACGGACATTGGACCGAAGTTCAAGATGATCATTGCAGTCGATAATGCTCTTACTTCACTTGCCTTTGGGCAAGTAGGGGCATCAGATCGAGGTCGGTGATGATCTGCATGGTGTAGCCATCGGAGTGTCAGTGCAGGCTCTGAATCTTGGGTACCTTCGATGGTCAGGAGGATTTCATTTTGATAGGGGTTGTGTGTGCATGCTCCCGCACGCATCTTTGCCTACTTGGGCATCCTGCTTCTTTCCAATCGACATGCCACTCTACCTGCTCTAGTCTTTCTGGTTGCCCAAAAGGTTGGTAGCGATGTATCAGGTGGTTTGTCTGGCGGCATTTTGAATCAATTTGGATTTGGCTTACTCGAGGTTTCTCGAGAGAGTAAAGGCCGGATCGTGAAGCTAAAGCCATCTTTCTACAGATGGCTGGCTCTTTGGAACTTCTCGATTCGGTGCTTTAGTTTCCGAACCTTCATCTTAGTTCTGCTCTCGTATCGAGAGTGACATCGTCATGGGGAGAGGATTGGAGTGGGTCCCCCTTGGAGGACTCCAGTAATTGATCTTGCCGATAATCTCCCCAAGAGCTCTGAGGGCATCAAGACGAAGAGCATAAAGCCGGTTTAACTAATAATGATCTCTAGTGTGAAGCCTAGGCCACGTTCATGGGCCTCTGCCATTGCTCGAATCAATCTACGTAGGTCCAGCGGTTTCATTGGGATGGAGTCATTGGTAGAGCTTGCATTCCTTTTGCATCATAAGGGCATAGTGATTGTGTAGCAACTGTGAGTGCTTAGGCTTGCTCCATTAGAGTAGTGATGGGTCCGGATGGATGGTAGTGGTCTGTCGAAGAGCCTACCCCTCGATGCTCTGTCCGTTGGGACTGCTGCATGCTGAGAACTACCGGTGTGATATGGAGAGGTGGTTCCATTACTAGACTCTCATCACCTTCTTTCAAAAAATGGGATGAGCATTCTTCCTCTAGCACCAGTCTATTGCTACTCTCATCCACCTGTCGATCTCATCCAGATGGTCTGATCGGATTTGGTCT
>NC_026001.2:97426693-97467923 GCF_000442705.2 Elaeis guineensis
ACGTGTCGAGCGTGGGTCGGCCTGGGGGGATTCGTGATCATTATGGCGTCGGATCCCAAGGTCTATTTAAACCCGCCCTATACCCTGGCCCTAGGCATCCTTCGAGTCATCCCTGTCCTTGCACCTTCTGCATCCTTCGGAGCGACTTACGTTAGTCCCGAAACTTAGTTACCTTCTTGCCATTCGGGTGCCCCTTTTCCTCCATCTTTCTCCTGTCGCCCTCCTTTGGTTTGGTTCCCTGCAAACCTTTCGCTACTTGTTCTGCCTGATTTCTCTGAGATTTTTAGGTTCCTCATTTGAAATGTCTTACGACACCTCCGTCTCTAGAAATTTTGGGAGTTCGTCCGCCTCAGCCCCCCAGGACCCCCGCACTGTAGACGAACCCACATCTAGGGTTGGGCTTCGTCCGATTTTTGCGTCGGGTGCCATTCTCTGCTCTCTGACTCCGGATGAACTCCTACTGATAAGGGTTCAGTATGGAGCCCCTCTGGAGTACGATCTGGAGCTTCCTGGTCCCTTCGATCAGGCTAGCACTCCCCCACCCAGTCGTTTCTGCCTGTATCAGGAGGCCTTCCGTACCGAGCTCCGGCTACCGCTTCCGCCCTTCATCGTCGCCCTCTTCCGCTTCTTAGATATTTCTTTGGCTTCAGTAGCGCCGAATTCCTTTAGGTTTTTGATAGGATTTCTCTCCCTTTGCCACGTAGTCGAAGATCAGCCATCCCTCTCTTTGTTTAGGCATTACTACACCTTCAAGCGTCATCTCTCGACAAAGGACTGATGGTATTTCTCCCCCAAGTTTGGCAAGAAGGGGTTGCTGAAAGGTGCTCCCTCTTCAATCCATAACTGGAAGGGGAAGTACCTCTTCGTCCACTGTCCGACTTTGAGGCTGGGCTTGCCCCCTTGGGGCTCTCTGAGGGATTCTGTCCACCGGGCTCCCAGCCTGGGGGAGAACGATCTTCAAGCCGCCCGGAAGCTTCTTGGCTATTCCGCTCCTTCCCTTCCCAACCTTCTGAAGGAGCAGTTTTTGTTCAACATCGGCTTGAGCCCCCAGGATCCTGCGAGTATTCCATCTTTTCTTTTCTCTTCTTTTCTTCCATCTTTTTTCTTTTTCTTTCTTTTTTTTTCTTTTCTTTTCTTTTCTTCTTCTCTCTCTTTTTTTTTTTAGGAATGGACGCCGAAGCAGCACGGATGCTCGCCAGGGGCCTCAAGGCCCACAAAAGGAAAGGTGCCGCAGCCGCCGGATCAGCAAAGAAAGCCAGAGTGGAGGAGACGAGCTCGACTGCACCTATCCAGGTGGCCCCCGCGGTCGACATTCCTTCGGATGCCGAACCATCGGCTCCCCAGGCCTCTTCAAGGAGTCCCCCCATTGGGGTTCCCATTTCGGAGGTCCGATCCACAGAGGCACCCGAAATCGAGAGGGGGAGGAGAAGGAAGTCGGTGGCCCATAGGGTGAGTAGCCGTCGAGCCACCGTTGAAGAATCCCTTGATTCCGAAGGAGAGCCGGGGGAGAATCCCTTTAATGATAGAGACCTGATTAAGCGGCTGATTGACGGCTGCATCCTGCCCGAGGTCGTCGAGAGGATTGATCGTGCCGATCCTGAACAGCAGGTTTGGGACTCCCTGGGGTCCTTTCTCGAGGTAAACAGATTCACCTTCCCCCCACCCTTTATTCCTTCATTCTGACCTCCTAGCCGCCCTTGCAGATCGGGCACCAACTCCTTGCCAATATCGAGGCGATGAATCGGACGATGAGGGATGCCATCCAGGCGGAGGAGAGTCGTCAGGCCGGAATCGCCCGTCTCGAAGAGAAGGCAGCCGAGGTAGTCACCCTCCAAGAGGCCCTAAAGAGAGAAAAATAGGCTCGGGAAAAAGAGAAGCAGATCTCGGAGGAGACGGTAAGGAAGGCGGAGGCCGAGGTCACCAATTTGGTGGAGCAGATTTCGGTCCTGGTCTCGGAGGCCAGGGTTCTTGCGGTGGAGGAGTTCAAAGCCTCTGCGGAGATGAGGGACCTGAACGTCAAGTTCGGCCAAGAAGCATTCATCAAGGGATTCGAGCTCTGCCAGGAGAAGGTGGCCAAAAAATTTTTCGAGCTCGATTTCAGCTTCTTGGGCGACGAGTCTGAAGATGAGGTCGGTCCCTCTCCTGCTGTTACTACTGCTGCAGCCCCCCTACCAGGGACACCGAGCTCCCCAACTCCTACTGCAGAGGTCTGAGACCTCCGACCTTGTATTTTTCTTTTACTGCAATTTTTTCTTTCCTTTTTGTCTTCAAGAAATATTCAATCAATAAAGTTGAGTTTCTCCTTGTGGACGGCTTTTCCACTCTTCTCCACTCTTCCTTCCACCCCCTTTTTTGTTTTTCTTTCTGCAATGGGATGCACCTTGACGCTTTTGTCTCCCGATGGCAGTGTCCTACCGTAGCGCTTCCCCTACCACGGGGGATCCCGCTAAAGTCCATGATCCAGCATCTGAAGAAGGAAGTTCATCATTTGATGAAGAGGTCGAAGAAGATGGATGACAAACTCCGCAGGTTGAGGGAGAGCCACTCTGAAGCCACCGCGGAGGCCACCCGCTTTCAGAATCTCCATGTGAAGGGGATCATGGAGTATAGCCGGAGGAAGGCGAACTTCGAGAAGGAGCTTGAGGAACACAAGAAGCGCGCCAGCGATCGAATTTGGGCTCAAGCTGCCAAGATCAGTTCTCTCAGAGTGGAGCTGTCGGCTGCACAGGAGAGGATTAGCCAGTTGGAAAGAAGCTCATCCTGGCTTTTGACTCGGGCCGACAGTAATCGGGAATGGTCAAAGAAGGTCTCCGACCTCCAGCAACAGCTCCAGGACGCCGAGGCGAGCTATGATGCGTACCGGGCCGGCTGGCGCAAGCAGGTGGACGAATACAAGGGGAGGCTCAGGATGGCGACCGACGAGGTTGCCCGCCTTCAAGGGCAGCTAGCTGGAGGGGCTCAGCTTGCTTCCGCTCGGGATTCCAGCGAACTCCAATCCCTAAGAAGAACCACAGAAGAGTTATCTGTCACCCTTGGGGAGGGGAAGGTCGAGCTGCAGCAATTGAAGATCCAGCTGGTATGCGAGCAGTAGGCCGTCAAGGACGTAGAGGGGGAATCCGAGATCCTCAGAAAAAGGCATCGAGAGGCGGAGAACGAAAGCCAGCGATTTCACCGAAGATACATGGAGATATTAATGAGAGAGAGGGAATTGGAAGCAGAAGTCGAAAGTTTAAGGCACTCCCTGGCGAGGGTCGAAGCCGAAAGCTCGAGGTCGGAGGAAGTCGGGCCCCCTTAGGGCCCTTTTTGTCCTTTGTTCCTCTAAGTGTTTTCTTTTATCGCTTGTCTGTTTATCATCGCCGTGTCGCTGTCGTTGTTGATTTTGTTATTTTTCTTCTTCGGGCTTCCAAGCTCTGTAACGCATGTTTTGCTAATGAAATGAAAAGGTTTTTGCCATCTTACCCATATGTCGTGTTGAACTGTCGTGTGCCGGACTTCTTTCATTTTTGTCCCGCATGATGTCAATGTCGTTTGAGGATTTCTTGTTTATCTGTGTATTAGGTCATCATTGCCGAGTTTTCAGTTCGACATCGACGCCGCTTGGGGGTTCCTGGTCATCGCCGTGTCGGTTTGCCTTTCGTTTGCGACCGTAGATCTTACTCTCTCTTCCTCCCTCTTCATAGAGACGAGGTCCTTTGTGCTTTTAATGTAGTTCGGCCTCCATTTTTCGTTGGGGTGGAGGGTCGCGGTGGCGTAGAGGGGTCATCGTGAAAATTTTCTTTTTATTGTCGGGTCTCGAACGGTCGGACCTTAGTCGGCGTCGCGACGAGGTTCTTCCCCTGTTTCTGATGTGGTCGGTTCAGCTCAGGTTAGGACGAGGTTCTCCTTCTGTTCCTAACGGGACTGTTGGGGGCACATATGGGCGCTGTATGGCCTCTCCTCCCACCCGATTTGAGTGTAATCGGGCCTTCGACTTTGCCCATGTTAGGGCGAGGTTCTCCTCCTGTCCCTAACATGGCTGTGGGGGCACATATGGGTGCTGTTTGGCCTCTCTCCTCATCCGGTCTAAGAGAAACCGGGCCTTCGACTTTGCTCGTGTCAGGACGAGGTTCTCCTCTTATTTTCAACATGACTGTGGGGGCACATAAGGACACTGTAAGGCCTCTCACCCCATCCGGTCTAAAAGAATCGGGCCTTTGACTTTGCTCATGTTAGGGCGAGGTTCTCCTCCTGTCCCTAACAAGGCTGTGGGGGCACATGTGGGCGCTGTTTGGCCTCTCCCTCCATCCGGTCTAAGAGGAATCGGGCCTTCGACTTTGCTCATATATATATATATATATGTATATGTGTGTGTGTGTCTATATATATATATATATATATATATATATTTTTTTTTTTTTTCTTTAGTTCTCCTCACACATTTTCAGTCATGTGGGGAGAACTAAGAAAAAATGCTACCGAAATTTCTTTCGGTCCCTTTTGCGTATCATTTGATTAATATAATTAACCTATAGAATTAATGCAATTTTCGAATGGGATAGGATCTATCTGTATCTATTTGTTGATAATATGATGCATTTATCATGTAAATCTTTTGAAATGATAAAATAATTAGTAATACTAAATATTTTGATTTTAATTTTATCATAGGTTTCTCTGAAAAAATGGTCAGTACTCGAGTTCGTGTACTATTATATTATGATGGCATGATACAGAATGATGAAACTGATATGTAGTACAGTCACCCTACAAATTTGATGATTAGAGTATCTTCATCATTATCATATCAAAATTTATTAGACTATTTATACAACAGTATTCCTGTAGACAAAGAAAAATATGAAATTAAATTAAAATAAAAATCTCCTAATCCGTCGGGACAGTTAATGCAGAGCAATTATATCTTAGTTCCAATTGATGACGATGAAGATGTCGAAGAAATGCTGACCTTTCTTTTGAAATATTCATAATATCGATTTTTAGAATTATATATTGAAAAGAAAGATGTACCGAGCTTTGGATACTATAATCGGCTTTTAACTCAAGCGGACAATAATGTTGGGCCTTCCTCACCTTTCGTAACTCCTATGGTGCAAACCGATAGTATTGAGGCCGTATTTGCAAAACAACATTCCACTACTACCGGCCCTAGTTGTCTAATTATTCAGAGTCCTATGGTGACTTCTCCTGTGTCTTCTGCTATGGTGACTTCTCTTTTGCTAGAAGTAGTAGTAAGTGCGGGAGACGACACTCATATAGGAAACAATGACTGGATAGTCGGTGAAATAAATTCTGATAATCTAGGCTTTGAGTCAGATGAAAGCGGAGATAAAGACTATTGGATGGATGAGGACAGTAGTAGTAATGATGATTTTTTTGAAATTTGAAGATTTGGATATGGGAGCATATGCCGACTATCAGTCCATTACGATGACAGTTGCTCGAGATGCCATCAAAGCAGCATGATCCTGATGTTCCATTCAGACTGGACGGACCATTGGGATATAGGTATAAAAATATTACTTTTTTTATTTGAAACTTACTGTTTTAAATTCGATAAAATTTATTTAACATGAGTAGATTGTGAAACAGATGGAACGTTGCATTCAATGTTCATCACGTATCGACGAGAGTGGCATGGATTTATAGATACCAGTTGGATACATTAGTTGATACATATAGACGGATAAATTTTAAATTTTTTACAAATATCATTTTACAGTATTCATAATCTATTAAAATTTTAGCTTACTAATTTTTTTATTTTAACTCTATCAGTTTTTGTGGGAGCCATATACAGATGAGTTATTGGCTATATTGCCGCAGATGTGTACAGTTAGACATGACATATGGACTGCTAGGGTGCCACTTATTTGTTTTGATGTGGTAAAGTGGCATCTTTTCGATCGTGTCCTACAACAGTTTGGTTAGATTCAGGGCATCCCAGAGCAGTTTGATACCAGCCAGGAATTTTATCGTATTGATTGACGAAGGAGAGCTCGTATTGACTGACATATCAGACATGCAGAGTACATCGATATTTGGGATGCACGTCGAGATCACATTGTTCATGGTGATCCTATTTTGAGAGGCCGTTCATATACCGATGACTACATGGCTTGATTTTTTAGCATTACAGTATGAGTCATTGGATAGCCTCGGTATGCAGCTTTCGGATACGAGGGCAAGAGTTCTGCTGTGCATCTTTTGGTAAGACTACGAAAATTAATTTATGTTGTTTGTGTTATATTTTTGTTTTATATTTTACAGTATATTGACTATTTTATTTTTATTTTATAGATTGATTCTATGTCGGGTCTTGTGTTGGATGCTCGTTGTGCTTTATCTACGACTGATGAGGACGAGCGGATTCGAATACTGCGTGAGATAGAGAGAACAAGTTTTGAAATATTGGTGGCGATTGGTGTTGATTCATATAGCTGTGCACCTTGGTATAGAGCAGCCGATGCGACAGATATGAGATATATGCCGTCATCATATGTTTCACATATGCCATCACCAAATATTCCGCAGATGTCATCACTAGATACTGCACAGATGCCACCGCCTTTTGATCCACAGATGGCAGCACCTTCTTCTTCCTACATCCCCCAGATGACATTACCGGATACCAGTTGGCCACATGAGTATGATACTTTCTTTTCAAGCCCATCCGTGTATCCAGATGAGAGGATTGAGTGGGTCGCTCAGTCCGTAGATGATCCGACAGCATCCGTTATTCCTGAGCAGCATGACCAACAGACCTCCTCCACTGATATAGGGGAGGATCCATCACAGCAGGAGTAGGAGCAGCCATTGAGGATCTTCTTGAGAAGGTCCAAGCGACCACGGGCACCACGACGTCCTTGTGGAACTTAGTTTTTTTTAGATTTGTACTTAGTATTTTTGAAACTTTTATTGTATCATTTTTTGTATGCTTGATATTTTTATTCTATTTAATATTATTAATTATTGATTTTATTTTATATTATTTAATTTTAAGTGATCGGATATTATGCTTTGTGGATATGGATACACATACTCTAATGTATTTCAGAATATTATGAGAGAAAAAGTTATGCTAAAAGGGCTATAAAAATTATAATATAAATAATAATAATATATCGAATAATTTAATTATGAGATGAATCGGACCGCACTGGTACATCTCGATCTGATACGGACATAAACAACTACGTACGGTGCGATATGAAAAAAAACTTTGAATTAAAATTTTTATTTTTTTAAATTCAAAATTATAATTTTTATTTTTTTCTCATTTTTTTGATATTTTTTATGATATTTTTTATTTTTTAACCCCATAACTTTTTTTGAGATATTTTTAAAAAAAATTAATTTTAAATGAAAAAAATAATTTGAATTCATGTTTTTTATTTGAGTTAACATTTGAATTTTTATTTTTTTCTCATGTTTTACTTTGTTGTTTGGAATATTTTTTTAAAAAAATAATTTGAAATGAGGAAAGTAATTTGAAATGGTATTTTTTATTTTATTTAAAATTAAAAATTTTATTTTTTAAATTAAAAATTATAATTTTTATTTTTTTCTTATTTTTTAAATATTTTACTCTTTTATGGCACTTTTTTTTTATTTTTTATTTTTTTTGACATATTTTTTTTTAAATTAATTTAAAATGGAGAAAGTAATTTGAAATGATGGTTTTTATTTAAATTAAAATTAAAATTTTTATTTTTTTAAATTTAAAATTGTAATTTTTATTTGGCTCTCATTTTTTCTCATTTTTTAATTTTTATGGTATTTTTATTTTTTTAATTTTTTAAGATTTTTTTGAGATATTTTTTTTAAAAAATAATTTTAAATGGACAAAATAATTTAAAATTATCTTTTTTATTTGAATTAAAATTAAAATATTTATTCTTTAAAATTCATTCAAAATTAAAATTTTTATTTTTTTCTATTTTTTTCTTCTTTTATGATATTTTTTTAAAAAATTAATTTGAAAAGGAGATTGTAATTTGAAATGATGATTTTTATTTGAATTAAAATTAAAATTTTTATTTTCTTAAATTTTAGAATTATAGTTTCTATTTCTTTTCGATTCTTTTTTTTATGATATTTTTAATTTTTTTTTACGTCAATTTTTTTAGATATTTTTTTAAAAAGATAATTTGAAATGGAGATACTAATTTTAAATGATAATTTTTATTTTTTTTATAAATTTAAATTTTTTTTATTTATTTTCAATTTTTTACCATTTTTTTTGAGGAGAAATAAAAAATGCCAAATAATATGGTGTTTTTAAAAACACCATATTATTTGGTATTTTTTATTGTTAATTTTTAATTTTTTTCGGTATGGTCTACATGAAAAATAGGAGATAACGTGATGATGATAAAACGTTATTTAAAATAATATTTTATCAATTTTACATCAATCTGATAAATAAATTAAAAATTAAATTATTTAAATAAATATTTTTTTTTATATTAATTAGGAAATGGACTCTACATTCTGGTATATGCGAAACCCCATTATTGCCACAGGGATGGAGCCAGAGCCAGGCTATAATGCTTCCACATTGCCTGTACTAGAAATACTGTTGGTCTCCAAAGGAGATGCGCGCGCTGGGCTGAATCTGAACCGGCAATTTTACTTGGCCAGCTCTAATCAGGACTCGTTGGAACAGCTTGAGAAGTTTACTGGCTGTATCTTTCCTACGAGTACAAACTAGTTAAATTCTTGGTAAGCTACTCAGGTCCGGCTTGAATACAAGCCCGTCTTGACACGGCTACAATTAAACTCGAGTAATAAAATGCTCCACTTAAAAGCTCACAAATATATTTAAATTTATATATATTTTTAATTATATATATATAATTATTATTAATAGATTAAGATTCGAATTTAATTTTAAATGTAGCTCAGTAGATATTCAAATCAAATTTTAAATCTGAATATTTTTAAATCAAAAAGAACTCGGACTTTTAGTTATTCAACTCAGCTCGGCCTGGCTAAGCTCCCAGGAATGCTTCATGGTGCAGGCCAGACCAAGTCATGTGAGATTTGTTGGTGCGTTCTTGTCATGCCAACCATGCTCCTGTTGCACGTGTCTTGCTGAATCATCTGAAATAAGTCTATGCTTCGTGCTCATCTGAACACCTATTGATAATGAAATGTTGACGTCTGACAGTCTGGGCCTGCCCATGATATTAAGTAGTGGCAGGTTTTCCATTCAATATAATATAAAAATGGCTGTCGATCAATTATGCTATATGAATTTTCTTTTGCTTTGGACCTAACCTGCTGATGATCGGTGATCAAATAATAATAATAATACAACATGACTGAAGACCGGAATTAATAAATGAAACAGAAAACTTGCAAATATGGTTAGATGTCAATTAGACAAACGTTGCTTCTTGTCGTAAGGCCTCATTGCTCCTCTAGGCATGCATTCAAGTCAATGGGCTCAACCCAAACCTGTCACCATCGTCGGCAATCCGCACTAGCTTGGAGACCAAGGATACCTTAAACAGTGGACTCATAATTTATTTATAACAAAGGTCAATATTAATATAGTACACAACTTTGTAGATATGGACATCTTAAGGATATATAATCGGCGACAATATCATGTTGGTTGGTATAAGTCCATGTCATGTCCTCGAAGAATAATGTGGATCAGCCATATCTTCATCCACCCATGTTACAAGGCAGGGGATTGCAAATGGCCAAGTCTTGGACCACCACCATGTTGTTTGGACCACACGATGGGTGGGGGTGGATGTGGAGAAAGCGGGAAGAGACAACGAACCCCAATTATCTAATCAGGACAAAGAAGGACTATCAACAAATGGGGACAATAATGGCTTCAGGGGTGAGAACTCTATGCCCAATTATCTAATTGGGACAAAGAGGGACTATCAACAAATGGGGACAATAATGGCTTCAGGGTCACAGTTCTGAGGAGCAGGGGAGATGTTAGGGGATGCCTTTCAGATTATTAGTGACAAAAGAAGAAAGAAAAAAAAAAAACAAGGAGAAGAAGAAAGGTGTAGCGAAATGACAGGGAGGCAGAAACGCCATCAAAGACGGGTGCCAATTGATAATGTGATGCTGGAAAGCAGATTCTCCTCAAGGATCCATCATGTGATCGAGGACTTGGCAAGGAAAGAAAGTCGCATATGGCTTGGGGTAGGCGACAACCGCTCCAATTTTCCACGGCTTTTGTTTATGGCCAAGATCTATAATGACAGTGATTTTTATGCCTTGTATGCAGTTAACATTATATAGAAATCGACATCAAATAAAGATAAATCTATAAAGTATTAAATTTCATAGCCGGCCTTCTCAAGGAGAACCGAGGGATCAAGACAAAATCAGCTCGTGGGGAAAGCCGTCCGCTTGGTAGAAAAACATGCACTTGGATCGATCTTCTTGTCTTTTTTGTAGTCGGGGATTTCTAGCGTTGCACTGGATCTTTTTGCGGAGATGGAGATGGCGAAGGCAAATTTTTAGGTGAGACCAACGCCACTCGGTAAAGATCTGTATCGTACGGATTGACATAGAGCGATGGGACTTGATTTAAGATTGAAAAAATTCTTTTTTGTGTATAAAAAAAAAAATATTTGAGCCTTTCTATGAATATAATAGGGATAATTACAGTTTTCGTTTGAAGTTGCATCCGAATTCACTAAATCTTCTATTACTTGAAAAATAGCATTTAACCCACGTACCATCAAATCTATCGAACACAATCTTAATCTACTATACACCTGCACAGTAAAATAGATAAAAAAAATTTAAAAATTTATTTTAATTTATCACAATTTGAATGGTTCCAAATTTCTTGATCGGTTGCTTACTTTTCCAAATCAAATCTTTTTTTACTGTATCGAAAGCATGTCATCGCTATCTTTCTCGAGCAATAGTGGTGCTGGGCAGATTTATTGCTATTGTACGGAACGATCCATGGCTAGAACATCATGGTCGATGAAAAATTTTGCAAGAAGATTTCGTGGTTGCCCCAAATATGACGTAAGTTCTTCGAATTTTTTGTTGATTTTCATATTGTATTGGATAAATGAGAGAGCTAATATATTTTTTTTGGTTAATTTTTGGTAGATTGATGAGCAGTGCTGGTACTTTGAGTGGATTGACCCTCTGACATGCAGATGTGGGACTGAAATTATTTTTAAAATTTTGAACAAATTCCAAAAGCTTTAGCAAGTAGCAGATATTGTGGAACAAAAGGAAGAAATTGCTCGTATGAAGGAGATGCTTGCTTTGGAAAGAAAAGTAATAGCTTGGAGAAGGAAAATGTTCTATAAGTATGCATTGATTAGATCTTGGATATTTGTTATTATTATTGATGTTCTGCTACTTGAAAGAATCGGAAGAACTAGGAAGTAGAAATGTTTGTCTTAGTATTTTTCTGTTTGGCTAGTTTTCTAATTTTTTTGATTCTAAAAAATATATTCAACTATATACAGAAACATTTCAAGTTAATGAATTTTCATTTGATCCTTAATGAATTTTTATTTAATCCATATTGTTGGTTGTATGAAAGTTAATCATGTTTTATTTTCATTTAAATGTTGCTGTTTAATGTGGTGTTGAATCTCTTCTCCATCATTTAGAGATAGGTCATCCCAAAAGACACCATAGAAGGTAGGGCTAAAATCGAATTAGATACGGATCGGATATCGGCAAATCTATATCCATATTTGTTTTGCCTGAAAAATATAAATATGGATGTGGATATTCTTCGGATACAAAATTTTTTGTCCATATTTGTTTTAAATGGATACGAACACATTTTGGATACGAGAAATATGGATATAATGTTAGATATAACTTAGATAATTAAATTTTATGACTACAAAGTCAAAGATATTACCAAACAAATGATGAATCAAGTTAATAATATGTTTATACGGTTGTATGTTTTTGTTAAAAATTATCAAATGTCATATAAAATTATATAGGATTATATGTAGGTTCGGATATTCGGATCTGGATGGAATAAATATCAATCCATATCTATTTTTCTTTGACAGAAATGGATATTAGTCAGATCCTCAAATTTATCTCTACATCCAAATTGATTTGGATATGAAAATAAATCAAGATGGATAATATCCATACCACTTTTACTCCTAATAGAAGTAGTTGCAATGGCCATTAAGGGGTAGATTATTGCTAAAGATGCAATGAAGCATGGTATTTTTTTTTTTAGATCCTTGTAGGGATGTGACATTGCTACAGAAAAGTCTCCACCTTTTCCCAAAGGATGGCATAGAGTATTATGAATTTCCTAGCATAGTAAGCGATTTCCTTGCACTGTAGGGTGGAGAGTGTTGCATCAAGGCTCTAGGGATGCTGATGTGGCTGAGGGTGGAGGAAGATTTGGATATCGGGACATCAAAAAAATCTGTAAAAGAAATCTGCTCACATTATAGGTAGGGACCTTCGACAGGAGATCCTCCAATACTCAAGTCAGTCGGAGCTTGAGTGCTGATAGAGAGAGTATGAGAGCTGAGAGTGGCTTGGATTGGCTTAACAGAGCTTGTCCGAGAATCTTCTTATTACCTTCTTATATAGGGAGGTATCAAAGTTTGTTATTCCTAGACCTGTAAGCTATCAGGCTCGAACTCATAGATGGTTAGTCGTGAGTGTTTGTTACACCCATATAGCCATGTTCTAAGAGTTGGTTAGAAGATTTCAATAGATTGCCCATGTGGTCTCATAAGTCAATGATTGGGGTCTGTTGAAAAATGTATCCTAAAGCTAATCATCTAGATTGTATATGATTGAGCTCCATACATATATATGAATTATAAAATGATAAATATTATCTAATAGATTCATCATAAGGAATACATCTTTCTAAATAAAACTCATATGTTACGATAAAGTCCTTAGAGCTACTTTCAAAATGATAAAGGAGGATTTATCATATAGTTCTTAAATCCTACTCATGACCAAACGATGCAATTGTTACTAGGATAATAATTATATCAAGTGTAGGTCTTTGTGTGTCATATTAGTTGATTATTCTTTTAACCAAGGTGTGTGATGATACGAGTATGGCATACGGATAAAATATAGGAGTATGTTTCATTGAGCGTGACCAACTCTAGAGCACTCTGTTCTTAAAGATTACTCTAATGGGATATGGGTACAAGTGTTTCTCTAATCTGAGACTACTTCGGTAACTTGAAAGCAACTCACTGTATTTTGATGTCGGACTATCCGAATTTCTAATTCGATGATGAAAGATTTTTAGACACAGTCAAGAACTTATGAAGTCTGGGTGTGAGTCAAGATGGGATTGACCACTCCAAGTAAAATTGGAGATGATGCATCACTGCACTTCAATTCAGTAAAACTCTTGCCAGAGTAGTCCTAGTGAGAAGTCACGGGATTTTTTAAAATTGAGACACAATGTGGATCACTCATCTAAGATTGACAGTTTAATCTTAAGTCGTCCTTGAGCATCGAAAGTCAAAATGATGAATTTTATGGTAACTATATCCACATAGGTTCTAGAGTATTGCTGAGTATACATTCGGCCTATCCAGACATTGGGTCTCATTGCTAGATGGCTATATCGATTAGTATAAAAATTATTCTTGTACTACCGACTTAGATTCGAATCTATGGGATTACACACATAGAAGTACCTATCTGATCAAATGGCTGATCGACGATTATAAATCATTGAAGAGTCTAATTATCAATGTGATTGATGATTAACGCTATGCAAAGATTGTAATAAATAATTTACTAATGGTTGATAAATTAAAAAAAAATAATTAATTAATAATTTGATTGTTAATTGACTAAATTTGATTGAGCAATAGAGATTGGATCAAATTTAATTGAATTAGATTCAATTAGATTTGATTTGGATTGATTGGATCTAGTCTTGATGGATTATAGAGTTTGTTCCAATTGATCTTAGGGATGCAAATTAAATTTTGAGTTGAATAGAATTCAATTTAATTTGATTTAAATTTGATTGGATCAAATCTTATTGGACAATAGGCTTGATTAGATCAAACCCTATTGAATAAAAAATACTTCCCATAGATAGAGTTTTAATCTAACTAATTCTCTAATTGAATTGGAGCCTAATTAGTCTCCTAATTGGACTAGGACTTAATTAGTTAGTTTGTTATAACTAATTTCTAAGTTAGTTAGGGTTGAGTCCAAGAATTAGTTAGAGTTAGATCAAGAATCAAGAGTCCTATTTGAACTAGGACTTGAACTTGGCTAACTAACTCATTAAAATCCAATGTGCTATATTATTCCATGCCTCCTAATCCTTTTAATATGAGATCTCACACCCTAAACAAAAGAAGGTGCCCTCCCTCTCTTCCTTAAAAAAAAAAAAAAAATTAGCGCCCCCTCCCTCTTTCTTATCGCCAAGCTTTTAGGAGAGGGGCGTCCAAGAGTTGGACGCCCCATATCCTCCTACATGAAGCCCCTAGTTCAAACCCCATTGAAAAAAAATTTTTATGGCTTTTGCTTGCTGGTTCTTAGGCATCAAAGAGGGTCTCCTTTGCTGGTTTTAAAGTAGAAAAATAAGGAAAAAAAGTTCTTCCTAATAAGAGGAATAGAAGAAAGAAGAAAGGATCTTCTTTCTAGTGCACAGCCTTGGAAAAGAAGGAGTTCTTCTTTTTAATTTATTTTTTATTTTTTTCTAGTATAAAAATTAGATTAGATCTGATTTTTAACATGAAGATTTAGATAAGAAATATCAAAAAAAATTGGTTGGATGTTGGGGGCATCTTAGGGCTCCAGATCATGAAGAAAAAGGAAGGAGAAAACAGAAAAATGATTCTTCTCTTAGGTCTCTCTTTTGAATTCTTTTAAGACTCAGGGTACCATATTATTTTTTGTATGAGAAGTCAGATTAGATCTGATTTTTATCATAAAAAATTAGAGAAGAAAATTTTTTCTTGAAGGTATGAAAGGAAGAGAGAAATGTTCTCTCTTATGCATGGAAGAATTGAGAAGAAAGGGTTCTTCTCTAGATCTCTATCACAGAGATCAGAAATATGGATCCAAAAAAAAAAAAGAGAGGGTCTCCTTATTTTTCATCTTCTTCATGTTCCTCTTAAATCAACCAACAGTATGGTGCCTTCGCAAGCTAGCACTCTTGAAAAAATCGATCAGCACAAAGATTTTATGTGGATATCCGTATAGGTCGGATGTGTGTGCGGCTGCTGAGTATTATAAAAAATTAACTACAATAGATTTTGGATGTGGTGATCTACTATCCGTGCTCAGATATCGAGTTTTGAACTCAATTCATATTTAAATATGATCTAAATAAAATATAGATGAGATCAATATTTTCTGAATTTTAGATTCCAGATTTATATGCATGCATATTAGTTTATGTCATAGATTCTGTATGGTAGTTTTGAATTTGACTTATACATGCATTGTAGATTAAATTATTTAATCTATGTATGTTTCACTATAAAATTTTAAAAATATATGTACAAAACCGTCACCTTCCCTTCAATTGGTATCAGAGCGAAGATTCATTATGACGTGAACATATATGCACATATAATTGAAATCCAGATTTAGTAATGCATAGAAGTGTTATGATATGATTTTAGATATGATCTAATATAAAAATCAGATATGATATAATTTAGATTAGATCTAAATTATTTTGCATATATGATATGTGAGTAGATTAGATGATCTGATTAGCAGGTAATTGGATTGGGTTGATCATCAAACCGTCCGATCATAGGAGCAAAGAAGATTTAAAGATCCTTTCTTTCTATTCAATAGAGTGCTCTTATGGCATGTAGGGATGTCATGTGATTTAATCTTATGAAGAAGATCGCAAAATGAAGAACTTACTTTCTGCAAAATCCTAAATATTGAAACCCTAGGATTTATTGTATGTGATACAAAGCATGAGTTATATGAAAGGTAAAATATCTAATCTATATGATTAAAATTATTTTAATCATAAAAAATAAAATTTAAAATCATAAAATATTTAGATATGATCTAAAAGTTCATATATGATTGATTTTATTCTAGTTTATATGAGAATTTTTAGATCTAAAACTATATGATACCTGTTGATATGCCAATTGAGCCGAGTCAGTTTCAAACTGAGTCGACCTAGTCTCCTAGTTTAGTCAGCTCAGTACTGACTAATCCGACCCAGTTGTCTCAAGCCGAACAATAATGGTTATTGCTCATGATCAGTTAGTCAATCAAGTATCAGACTTAGTCGATCCACTGAAGTGAGCCGACTTAGTTCTCAGGTGAGCCGATCTAATTTTCAGAATAAAAAATTTTACATAAAAATGATGTAAAATTATTTTACAAAATTAAAATAATTTTAATTAATAATCTTAACCCATGTAAATGCTATACTTAATTAAAAATTAAGAAATATATTTTAGATCTATTATTATGATTAAAGATCTAATGACATTGCATAAAATATGGGGTATGGGTTAGCTCAAATCAGGTCCTTTTAATTAGATTAGATCTAAGATTAAAAATCAAAGACTTAATGGACAAAAGGGTAGTTGATCTGATCTAACCAATAGTTGATTTAGATTAGGTCAAGAATACTCTAGATCGAACACAATAGTTATAGAAGATCGAGTTCATATTTTTGATTAAACCATATGGATCATGATTATGGCTCAGTGGTTGAGCTTGAGTCATTGAGCCGATTAGATCACTAAGTAATTTGAGTTGACCCATGTTGTTAAGGTTAATCAGTATGATTGATTTAGATGCCCTGGATCGACTTCAATCCTTCTCATGATCTATTGAAGTCAGTGAAAGGATTTGTGACTTACCGGTTAGACCAGCTAGTCACTAATCTTTTTCATGACTTGGTGAAGTCAATGGGAGAATTTATGACTTACCGTTGGACCAACTGGTCACTAGTCTTTTTCATGACTTGATGAAGTCAGTGGAAAGATTTATGACTTGCAGGTCGACTGATGTCTTCTAAAAGATTTAATCAAATTCTTCAAATTATTAGGTCCATAAAATAAGCTAGTTATAGAGATAACTAGATCATAGCCTCCCATTAAGGTGAATGGTAATGGATCTATTACTTCAGATTGATATTGCAGGCATCATCCGTCTGGTATTTCTCTAAATGATGGAATTATCATTCATCATGTAATGACTCTGTTGTACTATCTGATGAATGGTTGGGTTAACCGAGCCATACTCGGATCTGATCATTTATTAGTTAGAATCACTGAGTAGGTTTATGTTAATGATTGGACCTAATTGAGACTTTCAGTGAAGGACCATCGCCTACTGAAATGAAATCTGGGATGAAACTAATTACTAAAAATTATTTGAAGAAATAATTGATTGAGAACCTACCCATAGATGCATATGGATTGGTCGAGCCTTCCTCGGGCCCATATGCAGTCTATGTGGATTTTAGTACCCACTAAAAAATTAAAGTAATTTCTCAAATTGAAGGTAGAGGCTACCAATTTGTATAAAATATTGAGAAAACTTTTAGATTAAAGCCCAATTCTTTAGACTTAAAATAGTTCATATACAAATAGGTCAATTATTCTCTTTTTCAAAATGGCTAGAAAATTATCGCTCTGTTCACTGTTAGACAGTGATAATATTATAGGATCTAACTTTGATAGCAAGTATCAAAAGTTGAATATAGTTTTTGAGCTGAATTAATCAAGAAGTCTAAGGCTAATCCAAATAGGCCTAAAGGAGATATCAGCAAATAATTGCTAGTCAAGATAGTTATATGATAACTCTTTAAAATTTTTCTATTGGTAATATTACTATCTGGGTATTGGATATCGATAGTACAAGTTATGTTTGTAATTAGTTGTAAAAATTTTAGGATAGTAGAAAGTTTGAAAATGATAAGAGATTCCTGAATGTAAGAGATGGAAGTCTATTCCAATCTTAACATTAGGAATTGTCGAATTTATTTTCAACCCTGACGATATCATTTTAAGTGATTGTCACTATTGTCCAATCTTATTGATGGTATAAATAAGAATGATTATTGTGATATCATTGTGAATGATACAACAATAATGAGTGGATCAATTAAAAATGGCATAAACTCAATATCATAACCTGTTAATATAAAGTACACGTCTAACTAGCATCCTAGATTAGATAATATCACTGAAGCCTACCTTTAGCATAGTTGACTTAGTCACCTTTTATTGAAAAGGGTGAATGAGCCAGTAATATTTTGAGTTTCGTACATATTGATGTATTTGTACTCATGAACATAAGCGCTACAAGAGGACTTTACTACTTCATTAAAATCTTAGATGACCTATCTTAGTATGGGTGTATCTTGCTTATGCAGCACAAATTTGAATCAGTTGAAATGTTCAAATGATTCAGTAATGAGATAAAAAATAAACTGCAAAGAGTATTAGAACTCATCGATTAGACTGATGAAGTGAATATCTTTATAGCAAATTTTTGACATGCCTTGAAGAGAATTGAATTCTCTCTTCATGGACATATCCTGAGACATCACTGTTTAAAAGGATGTCTGAAAAGAGGAATCGAACTTTGTTAGAAATGGTTCGATCTACTGTGGGGTTTGCTAGTCTGTCTGAGATTATATTTTAGAGACTACTTGATATGTACTCAAGAATCTTCTGAGCAAATCGATCATCAAAACTCTACATGAGATATGGACTTCAGTAATTTGATGCTCTCTTATCTTAAGGTTTGGGATATCGGACTTATATGAAACATTCACAAACCGACTAGTTTGAATTTTGATCTGATAAATATTATTTTAGGATATCCCAAAGAAATTAGAGATATTCCTTCTATCTTCCTAATAGATATAAAATATTCGTGAATCTTAAGGTATTCTTTTTGGAAAAGAAGTTTCTTAGTGAAGAAATTGATGTCATTAAGAGCAAGCTTGGTGAAGCTTGATAGGTAGAGGAACTGATACTGACACATGAATCAATAGAATCAGAATTGATTAGATCAAATCCGGAGCCCGATATAAAGGTATCCTTGAGTAGATACAGTAGAGTACTGTATCAGCTGAATGAATACTTTGGTTTTTAGGTTCAGGATGGAGATTTGATCCCCCATACGGATGCCATACATGGATCTAACTTTAAGAAGTGACTTGGAGCCATTAAATCCGTAATCAAGTCCATAAAAGATCGATGATGTATAGATATTTGTTGATTCACCTGAAAGGATAAGACCCATAGGTGTAAGTAGATTTTCAAATGGATAAGACGCATAGACGAAATTATGGAGACCTATAAATTCCATTGGGTTGCTAAGAAATTTCATCTAAGTTATAGTGTTGACTATGATGAGATGTGTTTCTTATGGCAACCCTCAAGTCCATTCAGATTAAATCAAACTTCTCAGAATTGAAACTTACGTTTTGAATGTATGGCTTCATTGAGAACGAAGTAGAATCTTATATGTACAAATGGGCTAATAGTTCTGTAATAATATTCTTTGTATTGTTTGGGATGAAATTCTCTTAATCGAAAATGACATCCCTACATTACAGGGAATAAAAGCTTGGTTGTCATCTCTGTTCTCCATAAAAGTTTGGAAGGTTATGAGAACTATCCTTAAGTATTTATGAAATACTAAGGATCAATAGCTCGTTTATGGAGAATCTGACTTAAAATTTATGAAATATTGATTCTAATTTCTAGTCGGATCGAAATGACAATAATATGTCTGGTTATATTTTTACCCTAAAAGGAGGAGCGACACACCAAAAAGATTCCACATAATATTTAATAGCCAATTTTGTTTACGATACAGAGTTCTTTAAGGCATTTGATGCTGGTAAAGAACTTGTTTGATTATGGAAGTTCATTAGCAAGCTTAGAGTGACATCCTCCATTGATGGTCCAGTTCTTTTTTATTGATAGCAGCACTGGAGCAATAGCTCAAGCTAAAGAATCGATGTTTCATCTTAGAACCAAACACTTTCTGCATTGCAATCACTTTATTTGAAAAGATTGAGGTAAAGTCGATCGTAGAAAGATTGACTGAAAGGAGAACTTGACCGACCCATTGACTAGAGCAATCAAATCTAAGGGGTTCGATGATCACAAATGAAAGATGGATATTTGATACCGATTTGATTGACTTTAGTCCAAGTGAGAGTTGTTAAAAAATATATTCTAAAGTAAATCATCTAGGTGATAGATGATTATGCTCCATATATGTATATGAATTATAAAATGATAAATATTATCTGATAGATTCATCATAAGGAATACATCTTCCTAAATAGAACTCATATATTATGATAAAGTCCTTAGAGCTACTTTCAAAATAATAAAAGAGGATTTATCATGTAGTTCTTAAATTCTGCTCGTGACCAAACAATACAATTATTACTAGGATAATAATTGTATCAAGTGTAGATCATTGTGTGCCATATTAGTTGGTTGTCCTCTTAACCAAGATATGTGGTGACATGGATATGGCATACGGATGAAATATAGGAGTGCGTTTTACTGAGCATGACCAACTCTAGAGCACTCTGCTGTCAAGGATTACTCTGATGAGATATAGGTATAAGCGTTCCTCTGATCTGAGACTGCCTCAAAGACTTGTAAGCAACTCACTATACCTTGGTGTCAGACTATTCAAATTTTTAATTCGATGATGAAAAGTTTCTAGGCACAGTCAAGTACTTGTGAAATCTGAGTGCAAGTCAAGATGGGATTGACCACTCTAAGTAAAATTAGAGATGATGCATCACTGTATTTCAATTTAGCAAAACTCTGACCAGAGTAGTCCTAGTGAAAAATCATAGAATTTTTTAAGATTGGATCCAGGAAGAAAAGGAGAGGGTCTTCTTGTTCTTTTTCTTCTTCATATTCCTCTTAGATCAGTCAATAGCATGGTGTCTTTGTGAGCTAGCACTTTCAAAAAAATCGATCAGTACAAGGGCTTCGTGTAGATATCCGTAGAGATCGGATGCGTGTGTGGTTATTGAACATTATGAAGAACCAACTACTACAGATTTTGGATGCAGTGATCTGCTATCCGTGCTCAGGTATTAAGTTTTGAACTCAATTCATATTTAGATATGATCTAAATATAATATAGATGAGATTTATATTTACTGAATTTTAGATTTCAGATTTATATATATGCATATTAGTCCATATCATAGATCCTGTATGGTAGTTTTAGATTTGACCTATGTATGTATTATAGATTAAATTATTTAATCTATGTATGTTCTGCTGTAAAATTTTAAAAATACATGCACAAAATCACCACGCTTCCTTTCAGGGTCGGCACATGGCTCAAGTGTCATTCCGATTAGATCTATATTATTGCGAATCACAAGAAGCTACCCTTGGTGGTCGGTGGGATCCCAACTCAGAGGTTGAAGTCGACTGTGGACCTCATCCTCACTGACAATGGGATATCAATCCGGAGGTTGATAGTATCCCAAATCGGAGGTCGGTTAAGGATCGACCCGAAGGTTAGTTGATGTTCGAGCTGGTGTGGCTATTTTACCTTGTGTTGGTGCAAAAATCCGCCTGCGTCGGAGAAGCTGGAGTTGAGGAGGCCGCGGTCGCCGTCGGGACCTGCAAGGGAAGTCTAAACCGGAGGTGGGGTTGCTCCGGCAAGACCCTCCGACGCTCAAGTCAGTTCTCTGCCTCAACAAGAATGGAGTGCTCGAACGGAGAATTTAGCAGAGTTATGAGATAAGAGAAATGAGCTTAAAAAATAACGTATCTGAGTCTCCCCTTTTTATAGGCGCGGGAGGCAGTGGACTGATGGCGACGTGTGTAACCGTCTGGTAGTGGGCCGCCCACGGTTAGAGAAATTAATTGAGGAGAGTGGTGGGGTAGACTCGTGGCTGTTGTCATAGTCTGCCACGTATGGCCTGTTGCGGATAGTGGGGCGGCGTCCGTTGCCGCTAGCTGTCAGTGAGTAGTGGGATCGTGCAGCACCTGCCGCAGGGAGTGGGACAGAATCGTGGCCGTTTGCTACAGCCTGTCAGGGAGTAATGGGTCCGTTGCTGGAGCCGCGTAGAATCCGCTGTAGGACCTGGAATAGGATCATGATTGTTGTCGCGATCTGCCGAGGGGGTGCGGATCTGTCGATTGAGGTTCGGCCGCGGTTGAAGTCCGGCCTCCGTAGGAGCCCGGGTGGAACCGCTCTGATGTCGAAGGTGGAGCCCGGCTCCCGTAGGAGTCCGGGCGGAGCCGCTCTGATGTCGGAGGTGGAGCCCGGCTCCCGTAGGAGTCCGGGCGGAGCCGTTCTGGTGTCGAAGGTGGAGCCCGGCTCCCGTAGGAGTTCGGGCGGAGCCGTTCTGATGTCGGAGGTGGAGCCCGGCTCTCGTAGGAGTTCGGGCGGAGCCGTTCTGATGTCGGAGGTGGAGCCCGACTCTCGTAGGAGTTCGGGCGGAGCTGCACTTGCTGATGGCGGTGGAGCCCGGCTCCCGTAGGAGTCCGGGCGGAACTGCACTTGCTGATGGCGGTGGAGCCCGGCTCCCGTAGGAGTCCGGGCGGAACTGCACTTGCTGATGGCGGTGGAGCCCGGCTCCCGTAGGAGTCCGGGCGGAACTGCACTTGCTGATGGCGGTGGAGCCCGGCTCCCGTAGGAGTCCGGGCGGAACAGTGCTGATGTCGAAGATGGAGCCCGGCTCCCGTAGGAGTCCGGGCGGAGCCGTTCTGATGTCGGAGGTGGAGCCCGGCTCCCGTAGGAGTCCGGGCGGAGCTGCACTTGCTGATGGCGGTGGAGCCCGGCTCCCGTAGGAGTCCGGGCGAAGCTGCACTTGCTGATGGCGGTGGAGCCCGGCTCCCGTAGGAGTCCGGGCGGAACTGCACTTACTGATGGCGGTGGAGCCCGGCTCCCGTAGGAGTCCGGGCGGAACTGTGCTGATGTCGAAGATGGAGCCCGGCTCCCGTAGGAGTCCGGGCGGAGCCGTTCTGGTGTCGAAGGTGGAGCCCGGCTCCCGTAGGAGTCCGGGCGGAGCTGCACTTGCTGATGGCGGTGGAGCCCGGCTCCCATAGGAGTCCGGGCGGAACTGTGCTGATGTCGAAGATGGAGCCCGGCTCCCGTAGGAGTCCGGGCGGAGCCGTTCTGGTGGGAATTTCGGCCGCGGGTATTTTATACCCAACACCAGTCCCCCTACTTCCAAGTTTGAATTTCAAGCGAAGGAAGTACACAGAGAGAGATGCGCAGCCGAAATTGCCTCCTCGATCCCTGTGCGCGGCTGCCCCCACTTAATGTGCGCGTGTCAGAATCCATTTTTTGGCAAAGGCGACTTGAAAAGTCTTTTCGAAACTCCCGTTGAAACGCGATCCCAGGCGTCGCCCTGTGGGAATCTGTGAGCGGTCAACCCTCGATAGCAACGAAGCGGATAAGCGCGACACGCGGCACACACCATCTGGCCCAGGAATTCTCGCCGTCATAACTGCGCCAGGATCCGCCCGCTATTTAAACCCTTCGATCCATTCACGGTCTCATCCCGGCGTTCTTCTTTTCCCCTGAGAGTCTTGTTCCCCTCGTGCCAATTCTCGCCGCCTTTTGCCCATCAATCCTTCTCGTAGGGTTTCCACACCATGTCCTCAACTCTGGAGGCTGTTCTTGAGGGGATTGTTAGGGCTTGGAGGAAGGTGAGGAGGAGGACGACGGTCGGTGAGAATCTCTGTCATCTCAGAGGGGGCCCAAGGAAGAATTCCTTCAACAACAGGGGTTTAATATCGGGGGCTGTTGTAGAAGCTATTCTGCCCGCAAATTTCGGAGCAGTAAGGCGGTGCAATACCGGTCAAGAGGGCAGAATAGACGTCACAAGTCATGACGGGATCCTTAACGCCGTCGGGGCCAAGGGACCAGAGACGGTTGACGGCGGGGCGGTAGAACTTGTTGCGGAGACGGTGGAAGTAGCGCATGCCGACCTTGCCGGAGCGTCTCAGGTGGCGGCCGTCATGGCTACGTCTCTTCTTGAAACAGGTCTTCGTTACTGCCGTTGTTACCCCCGCCGCCTTCGGAGATCAATCCCACCCCTTTCTCGCTAAGGTCGGAACTTTGGGGACAGAATGAAGAGAGATGGGGCGAGAGATGTTACACGCACTGGAGAATGCGACTGAGAAGAACAGAGATGGGAAGAGGAATTTACAGCTTGGATCGGCCTCCGGTTCATCCTGCCTGAACCATGCTTTGCGAGACATGTATTTTCTTTTTCTCTCTTTCCTGACCCGCCGGGTCCTGTAACGTGTGCTTCTATCAAATAAAATAGTGATTTCAGTACCTTGTTTACCTCTCGTGTCAAATAATTGTCTGCCGAACTTCTTTCCTTCTCTTTGCCTGTGTCATGCCGTTCCAAGACCGTCGGCGACCTTTTCAGTTTATGTGGGGTCGTCTTTCGCCGGGCTTCTTTTCGGTTTTTCCTGCTGTTGGGAGATGTCCACTTGTCGGGTTTGCAGGGATCTTTCTCCGCTGGAGTTGGGGCTAGGTTCGAAGAAGCTCCTGGAAGTTGAAGCAGCATAGTTTTCATAATAAGTAGGGCAGAGTTTTTCTGTAATCAAAGTCATAAGTAAAGTCTAGCTTCCGTAGAAGCCCGGGCGGAGCCGCTCTAATGTCGAAGGTGGAGCCCGGCTCCCGTAGGAGTCCGGGCGAAGCCTTTTCGTGGCGGAGCCCGGCTCCCGTAGGAGTCCGAGCGAAACCTTTTGGTGGCGGAACCCGGCTCCCGTAGGAGTCCAGGCGAAACCTTTTGGTGGCGGAACCCGGCTCCCGTAGGAGTCCGGGCGAAACCTTTTGGTGGCGGAACCCGACTCCCGTAGGAGTCCGGGCGAAACCTTTTGGTGGCGGAACCCGGCTCCCGTAGGAGTCCGGGTCTTACTCTCCGCTCATGTCAGGACGAGGTTCTCCTCCTGTTCCTGACAGGGCTGCGGGGGCACGTATGGGCGCTGCGAGGCCTCTCCCCCCATCCGGTCTAAAGGAACCGGGCCTTCGACTTTGCTCGAGTTAGGGCGAGGTTCTCCTCCTATCCCTAACAGGGCTGTGGGGGCACATATGGGCGTTGTGAGGCCTCTCCCCCCATCCGGTCTAAAGGAACCGGGCCTTCGACTTTGCTCAAGTTAGGGCGAGGTTCTCCTCCTGTCCCTAACAGGGCTGTGGGGGCACATATGGGCGTTGTGAGGCCTTTCCCCCCATCCGGTCTAAAGGAACCGGGCCTTCGACTTTGCTCAAGTTAGGGCGAGGTTCTCCTCCTGTCCCTAACAGGGCTGTGGGGGCACATATGGGCGTTGTGAGGCCTCTCCCCCCATCCGGTCTAAAGGAACCGGGCCTTCGACTTTGCTCAAGTTAGGGCGAGGTTCTCCTCCTGTCCCTAACAGGGCTGTGGGGGCACATATGGGCGTTGTGAGGCCTCTCCCCCCATCCGGTCTAAAGGAACCGGGCCTTCGATTTTGCTCAAGTTAGGGCGAGGTTCTCCTCCTGTCCCTAACAGGGCTGTGGGGGCACATATGGGCGTTGTGAGGCCTCTCCCCCCATCCGGTCTAAAGGAACCGGACCTTCGACTTTGCTCAAGTTAGGGCGAGGTTCTCCTCCTGTCCCTAACAGGGCTGTGGGGGCACATATGGGCGTTGTGAGGCCTCTCCCCCCATCCGGTCTAAAGGAACCGGGCCTTCGACTTTGCTCAAGTTAGGGCGAGGTTCTCCTCCTGTCCCTAACAGGGCTGTGGGGGCACATATGGGCGTTGTGAGGCCTCTCCCCCCATCCGGTCTAAAGGAACCGGGCCTTCGACTTTTGTAAGATTGCGTTCTCGTTTTTGATACCGTCTGCTTGAATTGTCCCTAGACAAGTGGGCACACATTTTTCGATTAGGATGAAATCACTGGTAGTATATCCGTAAGTTTTCTGAGTTCCATGGTCGCGGGAGGTCGGCCCCTCCGAGCTCCTTAAGATAATAAGTCCCAGGCCGGACTACTTCTTTGATCTCATAAGGTCCTTCCCAATTTGGGGCTAGCTTCCCCTGGGCCTGCGGCTGTGAAACAGCAGCTCGTCGGAGTACGAGATCCCCCGCTCTAAATGTCCTATTCTTGACTCGGGCGTTATAATATCGGGCAACCTTCTGTCTGTAGGCCGCCACTCGGACCTGAGCGATCTCCCGCCTTTCTTCCAGTAGGTCGAGGTTAGCCCTGAGATCTTGTGCATTCTGGGGTTCGTCGAACGCCATGACTCGTGCCGATGGGAGTCTAAGTTCGATCGGGATGACGGCTTCTGTACCAAAGGCTAGAGCAAAGGGAGTCTCTCCCGTAGGCAACCTCCGGGTAGTTCGGTACGCCCACAGCACATGGTAAAGCTCGTCCGCCCAAGTTCCTTTCGCTTTTTCAAGCCTTGTCTTGATTCCTTGCAAAAGGGTTCTGTTCGTTACCTCGGCTTCACCGTTTGCCTGGGGATGGGCCACTGATGTGAACTTGTGGGAGATGTTTAGGTCTTCACAGAATTCAGCAAATCTGGCTTCCGCGAATTGCCGTCCATTATCAGTGATCAGTGTTCGAGGTAAACCGAACCTGCACACTATTGATTTCCAGACAAAATCCTGCACGTTCGCTTCTGTGATTTTGGCTAGTGGTTCGGCCTTGACCCATTTGGTGAAGTAGTCGATTGCCACAAGGAGGAATTTCCTTTGACCAGACGCCATGGGGAAGGGGCCAAGAATATCCATGCCCCATTGCGCAAAAGGCCATGGGGCACTCAGGGGTGTGAGCTCGGTAGCAGGTTGTCTCTAGACGTTGGCGCATCTTTGGCATCGATCGCATTTTTTGACATATTCGATTGAATCATGATGCATTGTGGGCCAGTAGTACCCTTGGCGGAGTAGTTTGTGGGATAGAGATCTGGCACCCAAATGGCTTCCGCAAACTCCCTCGTGCACTTCCCATAAAGCGTAGTCGGCTTCTGAGGGTCGGAGACATCTCAAGAGAGGCAAGGAGTACGATCTCTTGTACAATTTGCCCTCATAGAGGATGCACCGGGATGCCTGATTTCGGAGTTTTCGGGCCTCTTTCGCGTCTTGGGGGAGAATCCCATCTCTAAGATAGGTTATCAGCGGGTCGACCCAGCTGGGCTCGTGGTCAATATCCATTACGAGCTGCGGTTCTTCCGTACTTGGGTGCTTTAAAACTTCAAAGAGGACGCCTTTGGGTAATTCGGCCGGAGCCGATGTTGCTAGCTTGGAGAGAAAATCGGCTCTGGCATTCTCCGATCTTGGAATTTGCTTGACGTCGAAATTGTTGAAGGCGGGGGTGAATTCCTTCACCTTCTCAAAATACTTGGCCATACTGTCCTCCCGCGCTTCAAAGCTCCCGCTGACTTGTCCCACTATAAGTTGGGAATCGCTGTGCACCCGGAGTTGGTTTATTCCAAGCTCCTTAGCGACCCTCAATCCTGCGATTAGAGCTTCATATTCTGCTCCATTGTTTGTTGCGGGAAATCCGAAACGCAGAGCATACTCCGCGACGACTCCCTCCGGGCTGGTCAAGATCAGGCCTGCACCAGCGCCCGCCATGTTGGAAGATCCGTCCACGTGGAGGGTCCAAAAGCCATCGAAGGAACTGACTTCTTCGTCGGAGGAGTCCGGTTGAGTTTTCAGGTCGTCAATTTTGCTTCGCTCAGGTTCGGCCTCCTCAGGGACGGTGCATTCTACTATGAAATCCGTCAATACCTGGGCCTTTATTGCCGGCCTAGGCTGGTAGTTGATGTCGAATTCTGTGAGCTCGATTGCCCATTTCGCCATTCTCCCAGAAATATCAGCTCGGTGCAAAACCGCTTGGATCGGTTGGTCGGTGAGCAACGTCACCGTGTGCCCTTGAAAGTAAGGTCGGAGTCTCCGAGCTGCAATCAACAAAGCGTAGGTCAGTTTCTCTAATTTAGTATACCTGGTCTCGGCGTCCCTTAGCACGCGGCTAATGTAGTAGACCGGCCGCTGTATTTTTATTTCTTCCTTGACGAGGACTGCCGCAAGGGATGTGGGAGAGACTGCCAGGTACAAAAATAACTCCTCCCCAGGTTCGGGCTTTGCCAGTAGTGGAGGTGAGCTAAGGTAGCTCTTTAATTCCTCGAATGCCTGTTGGCATTCAGGGGTCCAACAGAAGTTCTTCGGTTGTTTGAGGGTTTGGAAGAAGGGCAAACATCGCTCAGCCGACCTCGCGACAAAGCGATTAAGAGCTGCGATCCTCCCAGTGAGGCACTGATTTATGTCACAAATTGACATAAAAAGTATCAATTAATATCTAAATTATCTAACTTTATTAAGAAATTGATACTTGTTATTATAATTTGCAGAAGAAGAGATCATCAATAGAAAGAACAAGGAAAGAGGATTCCAACGACGCAAATTTTATGCAAAACGGAGTTAAATTGACCCAGGAATTGAAGAATGAAGAAAGAAGACTCAATTGGGTCAAACCCGAGTCAAATCAGATCAAAATTGATCAAAAATCAACTGATTTGGTGATCTGATTAGCCGCCTGGTCCACAGCAACAGGCGCGTGGACCATGGACCCATCGGCGCACCATAAACCCCCCTAACAACTCTCTAAAACCTCTTAGTCCCACATCGAAAGTTTTGAAAACCTTATAACCCCCAAATGCCTATAAAAAGCCCCCAAAGGCCCTTGTTTTATGTATTCTTCCTTCCGATTAAGCTTGTAACCCTAGATAGTGGGGTTTTTAGCTCTCTTTTCAAGCCTCGAGCTTTGAGGTTTTTGTAATAATTTTTTTTTATGCAATTTCATCTCTTTACATTATGCAATTTATTTTTCTTGCAATTAGGATAGTTTAATTTATGCAATTTAATTTTATGCAATTAGGTTAGTTTAAATTATGCAGTTTAAATTTATGCAATTAGGATAGTTTAATTTATGAAATTAGGGTAGTTTATTTTTCTGTATTTAAATTTTGCAAGTAGATTTAGATCATGTCTAGCTAAGCATCCCTTCTAGGGTTTGCGATGAAGCTAGATCATGAGTAGGGATTTTACATAGGGTTCTTTCTTTTTCTTAGGGTTTCTTTTTCTTCCTCTTTTGCCAAAAATTTTTGATGAACTACAGTTGGGTCAGAGTCCCTTCATAGTTCATGCTTGATTCAGTGCATAGGAGGAGAAAACCCTAAGGGATCCTAGTTATTACTCCCCTATAAAGAATCTTGATGGGTTATCGTTGGGCCTTAGTCCCTTCATAATCTATGCTTGGGAAAGACAAGAGGAGTAGTCGTTAGGATCAATAAGAAAAATTCTAAGTAGAATTCCCTAATCTAGATCTAGTGGATTCAAAAACCCTAGATCCTTAGTCTTATTGTCTTTAGCAAACAACTTTCGACTTTCGATTTTTGTTAAAGCTCGCTTGAGCATAGATTTGAAAATCATTTTTAAAACCAAGTCTCTGTGGGATCGACCCGTACTTGCTGGTCGTGCTACTCTGCACACCGTGCGCTTGCGGTTTTATTTACAAATTTTAAGATTTGCACATCAAGTTTTTGGCGCCGTTGCCGGGGATTTGGCATTTTAAATTGTTTTCAAATATTTGTTCTTCGTGCGTTATAACTCTCTTTCTTTTTTCTTTAGGTTTCTATATTTAGTTGGTGATTGCTGGAAAACTCAGGTACGCTTCTAATTTCTCTTTTATTATTTTTAGTTAATTATTTTTGCTTTTAGACCTAATCATTTGAATTTACTTAATCACAAAAAAAAAAAATATAAAACAAAACAAAAGACATTTCATAATCGTGAAGTAAAATATCAAAATAAAAAAAAAATTCTAAATTAAAATCTTTTACATTCTTGGTCATCTTGTTTATTTGTATTTGCATTTTCATAATTAATCTAAGGGCATCAACCCATTAACAAGATAAGGTGGGGATTTCATTACCCTTTCTTAGCCCAAAAACCATCTCCATCATATTGCATTACCTAGACTTTTAATCTTAAAATCAATTAGACGTCAACCTTAAGGAATTCGAGCTCAATAGGACAAGGAACCCTAAGAGTTCTACCAAGTTTGAGTTGTTTGATTAGTTGGTGTCTAGGCAAGTCCCTGAGGGTGGTTTGTTAAATTGGTTCAGTTGCTGGCCTGGCCAACTCGTTTGGTGTCTAGAAAGGCAACGATGAGTGAACCTCCCACCTCTTATACTTACCTGGCTAACTAGTTGATCAATCTCCACTTGGAAGGTTTGAAGGGTCATCTTGGAACAGTTAGGAGCTGTCTAGATTTAGGTTAACCCTAGGATAGATTGAGTTTAATTTATTGATTCACTTGTTTGAAAAAAAAAAAAATTTAAATTTAAATTAATATGGTTACTTTTCTTTAGATTTAGGACTCCTTAGGATCTTCTCTTTAGAACTTTTCTTTCTTTTCCTTATACATAAAAATTTTATTAAAAAAAAAAAAAAAATTGTATAAACATCGAGAACCGTACACCTCGTGTGTGGAGAAGAGTGCCGGGTCGTCTAGTTAGAATTGAGTCAATTCCTGTTGTTCCAATGGCTGAACCAATCCAACCCATGACCCTTAAGGATTTGTGTTATCCAGTTGGCTCCATCCAACCATCTTGTATCAGGTTGCCACAACCCACAGCTAACAATTTTGAAATCAAACCTCAAATCATAAATATGCTTCCAAAATTCACAGGATTAGAGGATGCTTATATATTTATTAGAGAATTTGAGGAGGTATGTGCAACCATGAAACTGCAATTAACAGAGGATGAGGTCAAACTTAGATTAATCAACTTTGCCCTTAAGGACAATGCTAAGAAGTGGCTTTATAGTCTGCCAAACTATTCTGTCACTACCTGGGAGGGCTTTGTGAGAACATTTTTAAAAAAGTATTTCCCCCATCATAAAACAGCTAGGATTAGGAATGAAATAAATCAATTTTACCAACTAGCTGGTGAATCATTTTGGAAGTACTTTGATCGTTTCAAGAATCTTTTGACCCAATGCCCACACCATGGAATAGAAACTTGGAGACTATGCCAGATCATCTATGAGGGGTTAGATTCAAACTCAAGAACCATGCTAGAGTCCATGTGCCAAGGCCAATTTATGGACAAAGAAACTACTGAAGCTTGGCAATTCTTAGAAGACCTAGCCGAGAAAAATTTACAGTGGGAAACAACTAGGGAACCTGATAAAGCTACACCTTCAAGAGGAGGAATGCATCAAATTCAACCAACCCTAGCATCAGAGGCCAAGATTGCAACCTTAACACGTAGATTGGAAGCCTTAGAATTACAGAGACCAGCTAATGTAAATCAAATATCTGCACCCATGTGTAAAGGGTGCAATGCACCAGACCATGTCTTAGAAGAATGTTCCTACTCGAATGAGTGTGCACAGGTGAATGCCACCTATCAAGGACCATTGAACAATCCTTATGCACCCACATATAACCCAGGTTGGAGGAATCACCCGAATTTCTCATGGTCCCAGAATCCTAATGTAGGTAATCCAAATTTCAATCAGCAAAATCTAAGGCCCAACCCAGTAATGAACAACCCGCCAGGCTTCCATGATAATGACAAGAAAATTACCTCTTTAGAGAAAAGCCTAGAAGCCATGATGAAAACACATACCAGCTTTATGCAAACTACGGGTCAACTCATAAATAATAACACCCAAGCTATAGCCCGTCTAGAAATGCAAGTAAGTCAGCTGGCTTCGACCATTAGTGAACGAGAACATGGTAGGTTACCTAGCCAACATGAGCCAAATCCTAGGAACCAAAATGGTCCACGACCCCAACAAGGAAACCAAGTTAATGGTATAAATGCCATTCATACCTTAAGATCAGGAAAACAAATAGACAATAAGGTAGTTACACTTGATGATATAGATGACTCATCTGCCGAGTCACCTTCTAAAACTACTACCTTTCAACCTCAAGCACCAGAAACTGAAAATTCACCTAGTCCAGTACTTAAAAGTCCTAGAGCTCCTTTTCCAAACAGACTGAAATCCAATAAATCTGAACATTTAGACAAAATTTTAGAGGTATTTAAACAAGTCCAAGTTAATATTCCTCTTTTAGATATAATCCATCAGGTTCCAACTTATGCCAAATTTTTAAAAGATCTCTGCACTAGGAAAAGGACCACTAATGTACCAAAGAAAGCATTTTTGGCTGCAAGTGTTAGTTCATACCTATCTAGCCATGTGCCAATTAAATATAAGGACCCTGGAGCTCCAACAATTTCTTGTGTTATTGGAGAAACCAATATAAAAAAGGCCTTGCTAGATCTAGGAGCTAGTGTGAATATCCTTCCATATTCGGTGTATGAACAACTAGGATTAGAAAAACTTCAACCTACTGGGATCACATTACAGTTAGCCGATAGATCTCTCAGGATCCCTAAGGGAATGGTCGAGGATGTTCTGATAAAGGTTGAAAATTTTATTTTTTCTGTAGATTTTATTATTTTAGAGACTGAGCCAGTTGCGAATCCTAAAGGACATATACCTGTCATTTTAGGAAGACCATTCTTAGCTACGGCCAATGCTGAAATCAATTGTCGAAATGGTCTAATGAAGTTATCCTTTGGGAATATGACCATTGAGCTTAATGTTTTTAACTTAGAACAGGAATCTTCTTCTCATGCTGATGTCAATGTAGTCCAAGATGGTATTTATGAATCCATTGACATTAGTGATGATGAAGTCGACCTAGAGTCTAACCCCTGATTAATCCATGAGTCTGAGGATGTCAATGAAATACTTAAAGAAATTCAGATTAATCAAGAATCGACACTTCCTACTGAACCAATCATTGAGATGGTGAAACCATCACCTAAACCATCGATGGAGGAAGCACCCATTTTAGAACTGAAACCCCTCCCAGAACATCTCAAGTATGCATATCTAGGACCCAAAGAAACTTTGCCTGTAATTATTGCATCAGACCTAGATCCCAAGCAAGAGGAGGAGTTAGTGTCAGTTCTAAAAGCAAATCAGGAAGCAATAGGTTGGACCATAGCAGATATCAAAGGAATAAGCCCTTCTATAGTTCAACATAGAATATACTTAGAGGAAGAGGCTAAACCAACAAGAGAAGCCCAAAGAAGGCTTAATCCAGTTATGAAGGATGTAGTTAAAAAGGAGATTCTGAAACTCCTAGATAGTGGAATAATTTATCCTATTTTTGATAGCTCTTGGGTAAGCCCAGTTCAAGTAGTACCCAAGAAATCTGGGGTAACAGTGGTCCAAAATGATGCAAACGAACTTATCCCAACTAGGACCCAAACGGGATGGAGGGTCTGTATAGACTATAGAAAGTTGAATGCTGCGACAAGGAAAGATCACTTTCCTTTACCATTTATTGATCAAATGTTGGAAAGACTAGCCGGACAAGAGTTTTACTGTTTTCTTGATGGATACTTCGGTTACAACTAGATCCCCATAGCCGCTGAAGATCAAGAAAAGACTACATTCACCTGTCCATTTGGTACTTTTGCCTATAGACGAATGCCCTTTGGACTATGTAATGCACCGGCAACCTTTCAGAGATGCATGATCAGCATGTTTTCAGATATGATAGAACGATTTCTAGAAATTTTTATGGATGACTTTTCTGTTTTTGGTCTAACCTTCTCCGAGTGTCTGAATCACCTGCAATTAGTTCTAGAACGATGTAAGGAGAAGCACCTAGTTCTCAACT
The DNA here is from genome assembly GCF_000442705.2 of Elaeis guineensis. Lineage (NCBI taxonomy): Eukaryota > Viridiplantae > Streptophyta > Magnoliopsida > Arecales > Arecaceae > Elaeis > Elaeis guineensis. The sequence continues at coordinate 97,460,380 of NC_026001.2, forward strand.
GGGAAAAATGTCAGTTTATGGTCAAACAGGGAATAGTTCTTGGCCATATCATTTCTAAAAAGGGGATTGAAGTGGACAAGGCCAAAATAGATCTAATTGCAAGTCTTCCACCACCTAAATCTGTGAAAGAAATACGTTCATTTTTAGGTCATGCTGGATTCTATAGAAGGTTTATTGCCAACTTTAGCAAAGTAGCACGTCCACTGACTAATCTTTTGGCAAAGGATACCAAATTTGAATTTACTCATGAGTGCTTGGAATCCTTTGAATTTCTAAAAAATGCACTTGTATCAGCTCCAATCATTCATCCTCCTGTCTGGTCTGAACCATTTGAATTAATGTGTGATGCATCCGATCATGTTGTGGGCGCAATCTTAGGTCAACGAATAAATAAGCTGCCTAGAGTGATATATTATGCAAGTAAAACCTTAAATGATGCGCAGCTTAACTACACCACAACTGAGAAGGAGTTCCTTGCCGTTGTCTTTGCTTTAGAGAAATTTAGATCTTATTTAGTTGGGACCCACACCATTGTTTACACCGATCACTCAGCCATTAGACATCTCCTAGCAAAGAAGGATGCCAAGGCACGTTTAATCAGATGGATTTTGCTCCTTCAAGAATTTGACCTAGAAATTAGGGACAAGAAAGGCACTGAGAACGTTGTAGCAGATCATTTGTCCCGAATTCCAGTTGCACCATCTAGTGAACCACCCATCAATGAATCTTTCCCAGATGAGCAACTCATGTCTGTGTCTACTGAACCTTGGTTTGCTGATATTGTAAATTATTTAGCCATAGGCAAGATACCTTCTCATTGGACTAAGCAGGATAAATATAAATTCTTTGCCCAAGTGAAGTATTTCATTTGGGATGATCCTTATCTTTTTAAACAATGTCCTGATCAAATTATTAGAAGGTGTATCCCAGATAACGAAGTCATGAATATTTTATCTTTTTGTCATGATCAAGCATGTGGGGGTCACTTCGCGTCTAAGAAAACTGCTGCTAAGGTTCTCCAATGTGGTTTTTATTGGCCCAATTTATTTAAGGATGCTATGAATATTGTAAAAGTTGTGCTCAATGTCAGAAAATGGGCCGAATCACCAAGTGACACATGATGCCACTCAACCCAATCTTGGTAGTTGAAGTTTTTGATGTTTGGGGGAATCGATTTCATGGGACCATTTCCAAATTCCTTTGGAAATAATATATTCTAGTAGCAGTTGATTATGTTTCAAATGGGTAGAAGCAATTGCATGTAGAACACCCATAGCAAAATGGTCATTAAGTTTCTTAAAGAAAATATTCTCTCCCGTTTCGGTATTCCTAGGGCAATCATTAGTGATCGGGGAACCCATTTTTGTAACCGACCTTTTGCAACATTGATGAAAAAGTATAATGTCACCCACAAATTGACCACACCATATCATCCTCAAACTAATGGACAAGTTGAAGTATCAAACCGACAAATCAAACAATTCTGGAAAAAACTGTTAATGCCAATAGAAAGGATTGGTCTTTGAAATTAATTGATGCACTTTGGGCATACCGAACCGCTTTCAAGACCAATCTAGGAATGTCTCCTTATAGGATTGTGTTTGGTAAACCATGTCACTTGCCTATTGAGATAGAACACAAAGCCATGTGGGCATCAAACAACTAAATACAAATTTGAACGACGCTGGAAACCATAGAAAGCTTCATTGAATGAATTAGAAGAACTTAGAAATGAAGCCTATGAAAATGCAAGATATACAAGCTTCGTTGGAAGACTTCTGGCCGTCCATCTGCAGTTGGGCGAGTCGGCGGTCGATTTCCTCGAACCGTCGCTCGTAGTCGTCCGCTCGTCGATGCTGGGAGACCCCAGGAGTGGAGTCTCCAGAAGACTCTGAAAGAGAGGCCGACGGCGTGCGCGGCCGCTTCTCCTTCCTTGCCCGTTCCAACGGGGAGGGAGAGGGCCGTTGGGACCGTCGGTCGTCGCGCCGTGGTCATCCCTCCTCCTCTCCGCGGGAGCGCTGTTGGGAGCGCTCGCATGGAGGCGACAGGGATCGGCGGGCCGTCGGCGGCTGCTCCTGGAAGGCATGGGTCGGGCCGCCGGTTGCTGCTGGAGGCTCTTGACTGCGTCGGTCAGTACGGTCATTTGCTGCACGATGGCCGCAATCTGGCCTCCGTGGTCATTGCAGGGCGCGGAGAGCTGGGCTCCGCGCGGGGGTGGCGGGAGGCCTCTTCCCGACGGGAAGAGCGCCTGGCCGACCCAGTGACTCTCGATCGTTGAGCTCTTGTCTTTGTCATGCTGTCCCCCTACCTGGTGTGCCAATCTGTTGCGGCCAATCGCCTCGTCGCCGATCGCCGGGGAGCGTGCATCTGCAAAAGGAAGTCCGCACTGACCGGAGGCGGCTCCGGCGGGGACCCTCCGACGGTCAAGTCAGAGAGGTGACTGGGCAACAGTGAAATGTAGACAGAGAACTCTGAGAGAGAGAGAGAGAGAGGAGCGAGCCTGCGCTTGTGGAGAGATGGGGCGGATCGATCCTTTGCACTATTGCCTTCCCCGGTTTATATAGTGGAGCACGGTATGGCGCCGTCATTAATGGCGCGGACAAGTGAGGAACTGTCAACTCATTGTGGACTGTCAGAGTCGCCGTGAAAATGTCACGTCGCCGTGTGGCTGTCCAATCACCAGGGTTGACAATGCCCTCGGCGGGACAATGCCCCTAGGTAACCACGCCGCATGTCCGTGCCAGAGCTGACAAGGTCTGGCGGCTGTACGGCGATCGGAGGAGTCGGCCGACCCTAGGTCGGTGGCCAGCAGAGTGGCATCGGGTTCCTCCGTCGGTCGGCGAGTTTCATGTGAGTCGGCCATCAGACCTCTGGGTTCAGTCGGTCGGGATGGATACGCCCGACATATCTCCAGTCGGCGATGGGCCGTTGAATGGCCGGTTGTTAGCCGCTGATGGCATCCGTCAGTCGGTCGTCCCGACCGACGATCGATCGGTCTATCGGCCAGTCGGAGTCGTCCGTCGGAGTCGGTCAGGCCGCCAGTCGGTCGGGCCCTCCGACAGTCGGTCGGTCCGACAGTCGGTCGGGCCCTCCGACAGTCGGTCGGTCGGTCGGTGGGTATCCCCCCAATAGAACCTCCCCTTCTTGCTGAAGCTTGGGCTCTTTGAGAGGCCTCTGCTACTGCCCAAGGGTCTTATTCATTCCCAGGGTCATAGTTGAGAGTGAGCTGGGCAAAAAGCGTAGGAAAACTTGTTAGATGTCTTTTTATTCGTATTCTTCTTCCTGCTCTTTTTAATAGTTCTTCACTAAGGTATATATTCTCTCTCTTTGCAAACCTTTCTTTCTAAATTATTCTAAAAGAAGAGGAGATTTCCATACAGATTCAGCCTTTCTAAGAAGTCCATTGGTTGTTCGACTCTTTTGCTGAGCTAGTTTGATATTGCTTAAAAAATTTCAAACTATTTGAGATGATCCATACAAATATGTATTTAATCTCACATCGATTATTCATGAAAAATATTTTGGATACATATACCAAAGAATTCAAATAATATTTTCTGATTGATCTTTTTAGATTAAGTCCTGAATTGTGACAACTAGAATCAAAGCCGATTCAATCCATAGTCTATATGAACTAGAGAGTGCTGCAGTGCAGATTCATTGGGATTGATCATGGATCAATAATGATGTTTATGAATGGATACATGAATTTATGTTTTTAGTTCTGATGAGGATGTTACGATTTAAATGAGAGAGTATATGAAAATTGTTATGAATGTGTATTTAATTTCGTATTGATTATTTATTGAAAAGATTTTGAATAATTATATAAAATTAAAAATTTAAATAATATTTTATTTGATTATAATCTTTAAAGAAGAAGAAGAAGAAGAAGAAGATGGTGATAGGTTATCATTGTTTTTACCTCACACTACTCTTCCCATTCTCAATGCACAGGAAGAACAAGCAGCCAGTCCAAGTTGCTGCTTCGTGCGCAGGAAGAGCAAGCAGCCATCCGTCACTCCCTTCGCCCTTCCCCTCCTCCCAAACAGTCTCTAATTATGTAAAAGTTCCCATGGTGCGAGGTGCATATGATGACCTACCAAAACTTGGCCGATCATAATAGGATTTATGAAAGTAAAATAGGAAAAAATAATTCTAGATCCTAGATGTTGTGCTGCAGATGAACCTGGAATGGTTCTATTGGTTTTATATTGTAGGAAAAAATATCTGGATATATTACTTAAAAGATATTGTTATGCGGTGCTGATTTTACGTACAAAAGATATTTGCTCTACCGTGTGATATGAGAGGATTAGTGCAAGTCATGTGAACGGAGACCCATGCATATATGAGAAGAAACATTTACCGTAAACTACTGGGCTAAAACATTTTCCTACGTAAAAATTCTAATATTAGAATATTCATATAGAGACTACAAGATTTGTACAGTGTCCACATGGAGTGAGAGTTGGGTTAGGTGTTCATCAGACCATTTGATGGTGTATTTCAGAGTAAATACTTAATTTTTTTTCAGGATTTATGCAAAAACAAGTTCATATATAATATAGAAGAGCATCATTACTAAAAGCTACTTCACTTGGATCAAATCAAGGGCTCATGTTGCATCAGCATATCAAGTCATCCAACGAGCATTGGACTTGGCTTGCACTTCCACAGGATCACTATATGCGATATAGATTATAACAAAACTATTTATATAAAAATATTTAGCTATTTATCATTTTAAGATTATAATTTTGCACACATCGTAGACCAAATAGGAGTCATAAAGAAGTTTCAATTAGCGGCATCAGCAAACCTACCAGATTTCAGGTTCACTCATCCATCTTTCCCAAGCCTACAAGGTCAATTGTTAAAGCAAGAGCCCCTCCCCCGCACGGCTTTGTTCTCGAGCTAGCATCAAGGCAAATACAGCCAAAAATGTGTACGGTGCGTGCCCCAGTCACGCTTCCCACCTCCAAACTTTTCTAGCACCATGCACCACCAAAACCCAATCGGTTGGCAGGACCCCTCAAATCGCTTTCTGGGGCAATACTGCGGCCGTGGTTTCCTAAACTTTGGCCTGTTTTGGGGAGGCGACCACTGACCACGACCACTCGGAACAGCACCGTTCCCACGACTCGGAATTATTAGAACCCTCCTTATAAATGGCAAGGCAACGAAGCGGCACCCACGCAACATCCGTAAACCTTAAAACGGGCAACCGGCGTCCAACCCCTTTGCCATGTGCGCAAAGCTAGCATAGAATACGGGAACAAGGGTTTGCCCTTTCCATTCAAGATTTTTTTGGATATTATTATAATATTAAAAAAAAAAATATCATTAATTTTATATTGATTATGAGTCAAAAAAAATTCTAATTTATATAAAAAAAATATCTTTTTGATATAAAATATTTTTTAAAAGATAAAATTGTGAGACAGTAGACAAAATCATGGGCCCTTGACTGCAATAATGACATATCAAAAAAGAAGCTCCTGTGACTGTGGGGCTCCTTTCTTTCGTATACCAGTTTCTGATAAAAATAAAGAAGAGGGTACCTCTCTTTTCATTTGTATATCAGTTTGTGATAAAAATAAAGAAGAGGGCATCTCCCATCCATACATAGACTCTTTGTTTACTAGAGGACTGTGGTAAAAACAAAGAGGACGGATTGTGATAAAAATAAGAAAAGTACTGTTGGGGGATACCACCGACCGACGACTATCGGAGGGCCCGACCGGCTGGCGGCCCGACCGACCGACCGACTATCGGAGGGCCGACCGACTGGCAGCCCGACCGACTAACAACGGCCCGACGGACGACTCTGACTGACCGATCGTAAGTCGGGCGACAGGCCGACGGACGCCATCAGCAGCTAACTGCGGCCATTCCACGGTCCGTTCCCGACCGACTAAACCCAGAGGTCCGGTAGCCGACCCACATGAAGCTCGCCGACCGGCGGAGGAGCCCGACGCCACTCTGATGGCCACCGACCTTGGGTCGGCCGACTCCACCAACCGCCGTACGGCCGCCAGACGTTGTCAGCTCTGACACGGACACGCGGCACAGTTACCTAGGGGTATTGTCCCGCCGAGAGCCGGGTCAACCCTGGTGATTAGACGGCTACACGGCGACATGATGTTTTCACGGCGGCTCTGACAGCCTACAGTGAGTTGACAGTTCCTCACTTGTCCGCGCCATTAATGACGGCGCCATACCGCGCTCCACTATATATACCGGGGAAGGCAACAGTGCAAGGGGTCGATCCGCCCCGTCTCTCCCACATACGCAGGCTCGCTCCTCTCTCTTTCTCCCTCTCAGAGCTCTCTGTCTGCATTTCACTGTTGCCCAGTCACCTCTCTGACTTGACCGTCGGAGGGGTCCCCGCCGGAGCCGCCTCCGGTCAGTGCGGACTTCCTTTTGCAGGTGCACGCTTCCCGGCGATCGGACGACGAGGCGATTTGGCCGCAACAGATTGGCGCGCCAGGTAGGGGACAGCATGACAAAGACAAGAGCTCAACGATCGAGAGTCACTGGTCGGCAAGGCGCTCTTCCCGCCGGGAAGAGGCCTCTCCACCATCACCGGCGGCGGAGCCTAGTTCTCCGCGCCCTGCAGTGACTACGGAGGCGCAGATTGCGGCCATTGTACGGCAGATGACCGTACTGACCGACGCAGTCAAAAGCCTCCAGCAACAACCGGCGGCCCAACCTATGCCTTCCAGGAGCAGCCGCCGACGGTCGCGCCGACCCCTGCCGCCTCCAGGCGAGCACTCCAACAGCGCTCCCACGGGGAGGAGGAGGGTCGACCTCGGCGCGACGACCGACGGTCCCAGCGGCCCTCTCCTTCCCCGTTGGAACGGGCGAGGAAGGAAAAGCGGCCGCGCACACCGTCGGCCTCGCCTTCAGAGTCTTCCGGAGGCTCCACTCCTGGGGTCTCCCAGCATCGACGAGCGGACGACTACGAGCGACGGTTCGAGGAGATCGACCGCCGGCTCGCCCAACTGCAAATGGACGGCCAGAAGTCTTCGAACGACGTCGACTTCCAGACCGCCCAGCCTCTCTCTCGACTGGTCCTCGATGAGCCGATTCCCAGTCGGTTCAAAATGCCGAACGTGAAGCCATACGACGGCTCCGCCGACCCGGTCGACCACCTCGAGAGCTACAAAGCTCTCATGACGATTCAAGGGGCAACCGACGCTCTGTTTTGCATCGGCTTCCCCGCCACACTTCGCAAGGCTGCCAGGGCTTGGTACTCCGGTCTTCGATCGGGCAGTATCCACTCCTTCGCGCAGCTCGAGCACTCGTTCGTGGCCCATTTCAGCACTAGCCGAAAGCCGCCGCGAACGTCGGATAGCCTTTTCTCCCTCAAGCAGGGGGAAAACGAGCGCTCCGGCACTTCGTGGCGCGATTCAACGCGGCCACGCTCGAGGTCCGGGACCTCAACGAAGACATGGCAGTTTCAGCCATGAAGCGGGGTCTGAGGTCGTCCCGATTTACTATTCTCTGGACAAGACCCTCCCCCGAACATACGCCGAGCT